>NC_081807.1:10797500-11097500 GCF_030704535.1 Vitis vinifera | reverse complement strand
ATATGTGTTAAATTTTCCTTCCAAATCCATAAAGTTGATAGCATGCTTAATCCTCCAAACAAAGGGCCCAGCCACATGATAAACTGCAACTAGAAATTTGAGCTTCATAGCCATACATTTTTCACATCAATGTCTAAGGCCCAAAAATAATCACTTGCTTATCAGAGGCCCTAGCATACAGCATGAGGAGTTTGTATCATACGTGTTAAGAATGAACTCAATGAGTTGTTGAGCCAACTAGAATATGCCCTCAATTGAGCCTGTTAGTGCACCAGAAAAATCAGCGTTTAAGGTTATGTATATAGGAGTTTTCCAGATGTAAATCAGTACTATGTCCCACCAACAGCCCAAGTACATTCATAACATGCTAGCATTCCGCGCTTCAGCATCAAATAGGTTGTCTCAGTTTTCATGGAGCAATTAGAATGCAAATTATGCTATCACATCAAAGTTACTAACAATGGATGGGAATCAGAAGGTTAAAACCATATAATCAGGATGGTTTCTGATATGGTTTATCACCATATAATCACGATGGTTTCTGATATGTTTTATCAAGTGAATGAGAAGTATCCTATGATAGATCCAGTTCATTCTTTTCTGCACACAACAGACAAGGGGCAAAGTAATGGGCAATAGAAATTATTCAGAAGAAAGATAATGAGAAGATGAAAAATGCATTAGAATATGCACTTCTTTTTTCTTTCTTCCTTTTTTTTTCTTCCCCTTTTTGTGGGTGTGTGTGTGTTTGGGTGGTGGGGGGTAAGTGTGTAATTTCAAAAAATCAAAATGGATAATGACATGCGTTAACCTAATGAGTATTCCAGTTCAACAGCATGATTCACTGTCATCTTTGATGTAATACCAAAACGAAGACATTATTTTGATACCTAATGGAACATCATTCTTCACATTTTCTCTTCCTTTTTATTTTCTTTTTCTTTTTCTTTGAAATATCAACCCCAATGCCGTCCAGCAGACCTTATGACAGGAATAAGGGTCTTAAGATTGTTTATTATAATGTTATTACTGATGCTCTCTTCAGTGACCGTGACAGTATCGTATGAAATTTCTTTGTGACAAATGATAAATTCATAATAAATCAGCAAGGTCAAGGAATATGATGTTCTGACTCTATTTTTTATCAGCGTGAATTCCGTAATCGATCGATACAACAAATTGAAGGAGGAACAGCACCAAGTGTTGAACCCGGCTTCGGAAGTCAAGGTAAATCCTTTATGAACCACTCCATTTCCTGCATCAACATAGACTTATTCGATTGGCATCACTTCAAATATGAGAGTTCTTAACATAAACAGGTACCTAAAATAAAAACCAATGCTGACATACTTTAAATAAGACTAGTAAGAAAATCCTACACCACAGAAGATATCACATTCATTTAGAATATAAGAACGTAAGTTTTAAGCTATTAGTGTCACAGACCAAACAGAAGCACAAATGAAGGAACCAGTGTAACCAAAGAATTTTATTGCAAACTTCCATATCACTCAGCTAAAAGGTTTCATGTCCTTACAGGGCATCAATGCACACATGTAGACCATGAACCTAGTTTATGGTAGAGAACACTATAAGGGCTAATTCTACAATATTAATTATGAAACAGGACCATTTGGTAACAATGAAAAACTTTAAAACTATACAATTGATAAGTGTACTTCACCATTCCCACCATTCATCTCCCCATTCTATGCTCTAAGAAGCAAGTTTTCTCTTCCAGACAAGACCTCTTCTTTGCTTACTTTTTCATGAGAAAAATTGAACTTGGAACTTTGCACATCCAGCAATATATAAAAGAAGGTGCTTTTTAATAGTCATGATCATCATCCTCTTAATTCTTGTAATCTATCAATTTCATCCCAAGTAAAAATAATTGAATCTTAATTTCTTACAGAACAAATGATAAGGCATACTTTCAGAAATTGTCATTTACAGAGATATATAGAGTGGAGAATAAACCAATATCACATCTCATTCTATAGTATGCATTCTTAGATAATAGCTTTCTTCTTCAAATTTCATTCATTTATTGGAACTGTGACATTGCAAATTTGAATATTAAAGAAATCAATGAATCTTTTATCAAAGTAATGGTTGATAACACAATTGTGTATGCATGTATGCATGTGCCTGTCTGTGGAATCACTAAGCACCTGGATTGTATTTATACCTTCTACGATGGCTATGTTTTTTAGTCCTTCAATTCTTATCTATTATTGTAGGCTCATTATTAAAACCAATTGATTTTGCTTCTGTTGTTTAAGTTGGGATGAACTAATTCCATATAGGAACTACTCCAACCACATATCTGATCAAATTGAGGTTCCATGAAGTTCATGCTTATGCATATTTTACTCAAGTACATCTTCCTGTCATTTGAAGTTCAAATCATCTATTTACACCTACACACTTAGAGGAAAAATAAATAAATAAACATTCCTCTTGCATCTGTTAAATTGTCAATCAACTTTAGTGTGAAGTCTAAAAACTAGAGACTGAACTTAGGACTTGTTGTCTTGACGTACCCTGGCAGGGGCTCAAGTTAAATGTAAATACTGCAGGAGGGATAGCTCCAATACATAAGAAATAGATAAGCATGGTGACACCAAATACAACTACAAAATGGCAGATTGGCAACTGCTTTAAAGGCAAATATAACCTACAAAATTCTCAATACAAGTATGAGAAAGCTTCAAATATAGTCAGTTTGATTGTTGAAGAATTTGTACTTCTTATTAGTAGTTTGAGCATTTCTTTGGGTAAAACTCACAAAAAAAAAAAAACAAAACAAGAACAAACCATAAAAACTCCAAAGGACAAGCAACAAAATCAATGGTTCAGGATAGGTGGGAAAGATGGTTTATTGAGAGACTATTGAGCTTATGTTAAGGCTTTCAGTGGCTTTGACCAATGGGTAAGATCCTTAGGTGGTCATATATTCCTTATGAATTGGGTTACCATTGATCAAGGTAGGTGGCAACAGGTATTCTCAAAATAGGCACAATGATGTCTCATGGGTTTAAGATAGTGTGTCCCCTTAGGTGATCATAAGAACATGTAATCATAAAACCTATGATTGTTGCAATTCTTTAAGTGGAATTTAACACATAATCTTAGAGAGCTAGAATGCATCAATTGATTACATAATAGTAGGATCTCAAAAGTCAAGGATAGTAAAGGTAATTTTAAGAGATTAATAGCATTCACCTTGTTAAATTACGGACACCAGTTCATGAGAAGCTTGCATTCAGTCGTTAGTAGGTCATAGACCCGAATTTTTTGTCTCAATCTAATATCATAGAATACTGAAGTGTAGTTAATTCTATGTAGTGGGATATTGAGTCAACTTTAAAATTGGATCCTGAGAGAGTCAGTGCTTTTCTATGGACCCTAATGGTCCCCACTTGAGCTCATATTCCTTGATAACACATTATTTAAAGGATAATTAGGTTTTTTATTCATATGTGTGCATAAGAGAATTTTGGTAAATACCTAAGGTTACATAATATCTTATGAATGGTTTTTCTAGATTAAGCTAATTAATTAATTAGAACCCAATAACGCTAATTAGTTAATTAAAACCTAGTGGGCTAAATTAAGTATCCTAAGCCTAAGATGGGCTTAAGTCACTTAAGCCCACAAGGTAAGCTTAGTATAAACCCCATAGAGAGTTTTGCCATTAAGTTTTCCAAAGAGAAACCTTAGCCTCCCTCCACAGAGGATTTCCACCATCCTCACGTGCCAAGATCCAAGAGAGAGTGATCTAGTGGAAGATTGCGAGGCATTCAAGATCCACACCATCCACTAAGTAGAATTGATATAGGAACATCCATATCATAGGTATGGTTTTATAAGCCCCTAGATCGAAGGTTCAAATTTTTTAATGCTTCCATTGCATAGATCTAGAGATCTCTAGGATAATCTTACATGCACCCTAATGATCCAGGGCTTGGAATGGAGTAATCTGGATATTCCAACACTAGCCTCACAAGTTCTAGTTAATCAGCCTTGGGGAAAAAAAAATAAAAACAGAACTCCCTCATTGAATAAAAAACCATAATGCTAAACATCTGTTTCAGTTTTGATGACTGAACATGAATCCAATAGCACCCAAAGTCCCTTAAATTTCATAGCACATGAATAAAAAAGGCCATGACACAAGCTAAAAGTTTTTCAGCTATCAAGCAGAAAGTACTATAGAACAATCAATAGAAGTACAACAAACACATCAGACAATTAAAGATGCACAAACTCAGAGGTAGCCTGCTATATGAAAACCATCCAACTAAGGCCATTCTTCATGGCAAGTTCTTAAGACTAAAGAAGTGAAGATCTTAGGATCTAAAATATAAAAGGAAAATTTAGTGGTCCAAAGGTGGAAACTGTATAATATTAAGATCCTTGCAATTTTACATCACTAATTACAGCTACTGAACAAACACCCCTGCCATTACATTTTGAAACCACATGCCATCTCAATTAATATAACAGTCAAAAGAGAACATTATAGATAGAAGGATGAGACAAAAATAAATAAAAATAAAAAATACGGAAGAAAGAAAGAAAGACCTTCATCACAGCCACCACCATATTGAGACACGAATTTGTAGAAATTGCTATGACTCCAATACATAAATTATAGCATATCTTTACGGCTTATCATGCTTGTGTGCTCTTTCTTTGTCAGCCAAAATGCTTTGATTTGGAAATTAAAAAAGGATTTCAATCATTTATGTTTTGGACCAAATTAATGGTCTACTATAGAATTCTCAAGAGGGGTTGGAGTGGAATAACATCCAAAAGGAAACTCTGTTTTCTCTTCAAATAACCAACTGGACCTCTGCTGTAATTGCATTGCACTTATATGATTGAAAATGGCTTCTTGGAGATGCTACAAGTTGATTATCATTTGATTCCCTACCACAACATTTATCCATCTCTAAAATACCATTGAAATGGCAATTTAGGAAGGTCAGCTCATTATACTCTTAATATGAAATTTTGAGAGATGCATGAAACCAAGAGAATCCTGTTTGGTGTGATAATGATAACTGCAAGGCCATAGGTGGAGTTACTATGAAGAGGCACGATACAGCATTCAAGATGATGTTCAATCTTCAAATAGAACAATTGAAGCTTTATTTTGATGAAACAAGAAATAATATGGTAAGATTGTCTGGGAGTGAGGGTAGGAGACAGAAAGTGTAAATTTTTTTTATTTTATTTTATTTTTTTGATAGGTAAAATTAGAAGAAAATATATAAGTGTAGAAAAAGGAAGCCTGGAGGACAACTTAATGCATACAGGAAGTATACAATATGCGCCATAAGGCAAAGAATAACAAAAAAGAGGGGATACAAAAAACCTCACCCATCCTCACCTAGAACCCAACCAATCAAAAATGTAGATTAAAGGTAAAGGTCCAACTTCTATATACAACTTTGTCCAAGACCAAAAACTACACAAAATAATTCTTCAACCTATGAACCGAAAACTCTTCATTGTCAAACACTGTCCTGTTTGCATTACAGAAAGTGTAAATTCAACACCAATAGAATCCTAGTGTCTTGTATAGCATTCTATTTGCATTTCCAACAAGCAAGATTTTGAGTCCATGCCATCTTGTTTGCATGGCAGAAGAATGGAAGTCCTAAAATGAATACATGTGATGCTAGGAAGAAGCTCCTGATGCCTCCACCAAGTTGCAAGTTGCTAGTTTAAGCATTATTACATTAGAAGATAGTTCATATGTATAGGCCAATTGCAGTACTAGAATATTCTATCTTTTAGCTTTTGATGAATGGACTTCATATTTGATGGCGGAAGTATGTATATATTATACACTAGAGATTGCTTAGAACTTATTAGCAGAAACAGAATAAGACGGTATAATATATAAAGTACTGTTTGTTCTTAACTATATTTTGGCAAGATATGGTATAAGCGTATGAAGTTTATGATAAAATCCTTTACATTAAAAAGAATGTTTATGGACTACTAGGAAAAGCTACCAAATACATGTTTCGAGAGAGCAGATTAAGGACCTCTCTACCTGAAATTTAGCAGGTGACACCAGATGCTTTCAAGACATGTTTCTCTATCCAAAATCAATTCCCAATGAAGTGAGTATCTACTTGTCCTGCAGCTATCTTTGAGAAACACACTCAGTCAGAGGAAAACGAAGGCAACAAGACATCAGCCTAAGAACAATTCTTCTTGATGTTGGACATACAGCTGCTAAAATTCATATAATTATGAGATTCAAAAGTTAACTAAGGCAACAAGGTGTCTCACATTTTACGTATCCATATAGCTAATTCCCATTCTACAAGGAAGATCTCTGGTAACCAAAATTTCTTTAAACTGCCAGTTACTCCAAAAGCTTAAGGTTGTAGGAATGAGTCAAACAATGCACGTCAAGGTGCCAATAAATAGACAGAGAGCTTGGAGAGCCCCAACTCTAAGAACTAAACTTCTAATACCATATGCTATACTAACATAGCTTTTGGCTAACAAGCCATTGAACTTTGAATGGTGAGGAGCAGGGGCAACAAGGATTCGGCAAATAAATCAGCATACAATGTATGCAGTTTAAGAAACCATTATTGTAGGAAAGTTTCATTGAAGCAGCAGAAACAAAGTTTTCAACGCATGCAGTTTTTCATGTTCAATGTTCCTTTTTTACCTCTCAAACATCTGTGTATAGGTATGATAGAATAGCAAGAAGGCAACCAGGGATAAAAGAAAAGGATAAACTAACACAGTAACCAATTATTTATGCATTTCAAGATTGTATGGCATTATGATTTGTAAATATGGCACAAGCACAGTTTTTCATGTTCAATGTTCCTTTTTTACCTCTCAAAAATCTGTGTATAGGTATGATAGAATAGCAAGAAGGCAACCAGGGATAAAAGAAAAGGATAAACTAACATGGTAACCAATTATTTATGCATTTCAAGATTGTATGGCATTATGATTTGTAAAAATAGTACAAGCACATTGTCTCCTATAAAAATTCAAAAATTGTTCTTAATTATATCAAAACACATGGAGTGAATCGGTGTTTTATTTCTGTTAGACAACCAATTTTTCTCAAGTCTTATGTTTGTAGGATTTAGGCTTTCAGTGCATATCATGCACTCCAACACTTGCCTCACATGCGACCTTATACCCGCTCGTGAAGAGAAACATAGGTACACATGGGCTCGTAGATAAACAAACCACAAGTAGCCTCCACTGGGCTTGATTAAGTGGGGAAATAAACATGCAATGAGGTTCAAACACATGACCTCCTGCCAAAGGAGTCTTTGATACCATGTTAGACAATCAATTTTCCAAAAAGCTTAAGCCTATAGGATTTAGATCCACAAAGTATATCATGCACTCTTAAGAATTTCTTAGCCTTGTATGTAAATTTCTTTGACCATAACCCAAAATTCAATTCAAGAATTATCCATTTTCTCTTAATGATTTAAATTCAACCACAAGATGAATCACAAAGAATGTAAATCATCAATCAACCATGAGAACACTGAATTTACATGGAAAACCTCATTGAAAGGACAAACCACAAGCCTCACGCTGCCACAAAACCCATTAAGGAAAGGAAAAGATGTATAAGAGCATTACGAGATCTAACATCGACAAACCAATCCTAGACTTACTCTACTAGAGCTCTTTGTACTTACCAAGGCCTTGCCAACATCAACAAACTAGTCCTGGACTTACTCTACTAAAGCTCTTCGTACTTACCAAAGCCTTGCAAACAACTTCTTAGAGGTCCTCATTGGAGTCACACCAAGGCATTGTACTAGAATGCTTCCTTAAACTTGCTTCAAGATTGAATTTGAATGCCAATTTGAAGTGGAGACGAGACAGGATATAGATTTTTGGAGGCAAAAACAAAACATCTTTATTCATTAAATGATAAATACAAAAAGGAGAGCAATTCTCTGAAGATGGACCAAAGTTGGTTAAAAAGTGACCAAAAATCCTACACCACAACAAAACTAGCCCCGCCTCATAAGGGATAGAACCCATGTGCACTGGATAGAAGAACAATATACACTCAAGAGGGAAGAAAACCTCCAACAAAAGAGGCCAAGCATATCACTCCTTGTTTGGCTAACTAGTCAACGACTTGATTAGCTAAACAAGGAAACCAAGAAAAGGAGCAACCTAAATCACTAGATGTTGTGTGAAGCTTAATCATATTGTACAATTTTCCCTGCAACCACGGATTGACCTTCACTAGAAGGTCGATGAGGATGGGTAGTAATAGTATTGCCCACTTGCTTGGGAATTCGAGGGCATGAACCCCTCCAGTGAATTTGGCGTGAGCCCCATAGGCAAATTTTTTTATGGGTACTTTAGGTATTCCACCCATTATTAGTCTACCTTTTTCTACATTATATAAATAATTATTAGGACAACCGTTTTTCTGGAGAGGAGAGGAAATTATTTTAAGGCACGAAGTAACGCAATAATTTTTTTTTTTCAATTATAATGGAAAATCTACAGTGGCAAAGTGGACATAGCTATCACATTGAAGGTGAATAAAACATGCATATGCTTTGTCTATTTTTTTGTTTCTTATGTGTCATTGCTCTCACAAATAAGGATTTTACTTAACAAGTATTTCTTTGCATTACTTTTGTTCATGTAAAAGATTTTATCTCTTCTGAATGGCACAGAAGTATGCATGTTGTATACAAGGATTTCAATCGGCCAAGAAACCAAAATGCGAGGTACACAAAAAACACCATCCATGAGTTACATAGAGCCTAATCACTCCATAAAGTCCAGCATGGACAAGAGTAGTCACCTATTATTAATGTTGGCACCAATATATCCATAAAAAATGTTTGGATTTGGGATCTTGACATGTTCACCCACATGGACATATAAAAATTTGTAGTACTTTTATTCTTTATTTATTTTTTTTTTTGATCAGAAATGAAGAAAAGTATATTAATAGAGGAAAAGATACAGGAGAAAGAAGAGATACAAGAGAAAGAGAAAAAACCAAGAGAAGGATGAGAGGACCTTCCCACAAAACAAAAACTGAACAAAAGAGAAAACACCTAACTAAAGAAAACTAAAAACACAGAAAAAACCCAACACTCTCAAACTTTTGAAGCGCAAACCACAGTCTAGTTGAGTTGTAAAACACTTAAGAGGAACTCCTCTAAAAGCTGCAGTACAAGAGGCCCAAAGAGAGGAAAAGAACAGAATCAAGTCCCATAACATCTCTTCCGTTCTCCCCTTATCCTCAAAGATCCTATTGTTTCTCTCTTGCCATACCATCCATAACAAAGTAAGGCAAGCAATTTGCCAAAGTGTCTTGCCTCTTAATGAGTTCCCCAAGCCTTTAAAAGCAATAACCAACATGTCCTCAATACTCCTTGGAGGAACCCAAGCCAACCCTGCTAGATTGAACAACTTGTGCCAAAGTCCAATGGTAACAGGGCAATGAAGAAAAAGGCGGTCTATCGATTCTCCATTTCCTTTGCAAAGAATGCATTATTGAGGATAGAGGGATTTGTAAGGTCTTCTCAATTGCAACTTGTCATTCGTGTTTACCTTCCCATGTGCTACTAACCAAGCAAGGGCCTTAACCTTTGAGGGGGCTTTTGAACTCCACAAGAACTTGGCCAGAAGGAACAAGATAGGATTTGAGACTTTTGACAGGGCCAAGAAAAAATATTTTACTGAAAACAGGCCTGATGATGACAAAGACCACGCTCTTGAATATGCTAAAGAATGAGAGAAAAGCACTGAACTAAGGGAAGACATTAAACTCTAAAGGAGATCAATTTCTGAATCAATGAGATTGCGGTGAAAATTAAAATTTCAAGACAGTAGAAAGGAATTGCCAAGGACATTTGAGACAGTGAGGTTTTTCACAAAGATTACTATAAAGACCAGCAAATTGAGAGCACAAAATTTGGTTACCCCACTAATGATCTTCTCAAAAACGAATTCTCTCCCCATTCCCCACCACTAGGCAAACAAAAGGGGAAAAATCCTGGAAAACTTGAGCAATAGCTTTCCAAGGACATCTGTGTTACCATCTAACCACCATGTTGGCGTCTCATTCATTAGGATGTGTCCCATAAATACTCGTAATAACCTTATGCCAAAGATCACTCCTTTCTCTAGGGAACCTCCAAAGCCATTTCCCTAAGAGAGCAATGTTTCTCAAAGAAGTCTTCCCAAAACCCAAACCTCCCAACTCCTTTGGTCTACTAACAACATTCCATCTGATAAGATGATCTTTCTTCCCTTCCCCCTTCCCAGACCAAAGAAAATCCCTTTACAACTTCTCAATATTTGAGGCTATTGATGCTGGGATTTTGAAGAGGGAGAGGAAGTAGCTAGGGATGTGAGACAGACTTCACTAAATTAAAGTATTCCTCCCTCCTAGAGACAAAAAGGTCTTTTTCCAATCATCCAACCTCCTCGAAATTCTCTCAACCACTGGATCCCAAAAGCCTATTGTCTTTGGGTTCCCTCCCAAAGGAAGGCCTAAATAAGACAAAGGCCACTCTGACACTTTGCAATAAAAAACCGAGGCTAAACTAGACAACAACTCCTGCCCGGTATTAATACCTAAAATGGTGTTTTTTTCTAGGTTGATTTTTAAACCTGATACTTGCCCAAAAACCAAAAGGATAATCTTTAGGTTTTGAAGATGTTCTAGAGAGGCTTTAGAGAAAAAGATGGTGTCATCTGCAAACTGTAACAAAGACACTTTAGTCCTATTCCTCACCACAAAGAAACCCTTAGTTAGCTCAGTTTCTTCTGCTTTGATTATCAACCTACTTAGAACATCTGCTACTAAAGTAAAAAGGAAAGAAGAAAGGGGGTCTCCTTGTCTCAAACCTCTAGAGGCCTTAACCCAACCCTTTGCATTCCCATTAACTAGGATTGCAAAACTTGATGAAGACAAACATCCCCTTATCCAAGATCTCCATTTCAGACTAAACCCCTTCCTTTCTAGCACATGATCTAAAAAGCCCCAATCCACATGATCATAGGTCTTCTCAAAATCGATTTTGAAGACTACCCCTTCCTCCCCTGACCTTCTTTTCTCATCCACCACTTCATTGGCTATCAACGCAACATCCAAAATGTGTCTCCCTTCAACAAAGGCTCCTTGAGAGCCAGAGACTATTTCATGGAGGACTTTGCGTAAACACTCTGATAAGACCTTAGCAATTATCATATATAAACTTGTAACCAAGCTAATAGGTATATAATCTGAGATTTTAAAAGTTTGGCTTTTCTTTGGCACCAAAGCAATGAAGGTCGCATTTGTACTTTGATTTATTATCTCATTGGTGTGGAACTCAAGAAACACCCTTATAAGATCCTCTTTGATCACATCCCTACACTCTTGATATACTGCAATAGTAAAACCATTGGGACCAGGGGCCTTTTCCTTATTCAAATGGTAAACTGCCATTCGTACCTCCTCTTCAGAAAATGGTCTGTCCAGCCAAACCGCACTCTCACCATAAATAGGGACCTAATCTAATCCTTCAACCCTCCAAGAAGCACCTTCAGGTTTGGAATAGAGTTTCCCAAAGAAATTTACAATCTCCTCAGAGATAACCTCAATGTTGCTTAGAGTCACCCCCCTCTCAGAAATCAGAGACTTAATGAACTTCCTGCTTCGCCTTCCATTGGCCATTATGTGAAAAAACTTATAATTGCAGTCCCATTCTTTAATCCACTTGACCCTAGATTTTTGTCTCCAATGAACCTCTTCCTTTAATAACAAATCCTCTCGCTCCCTTCTTCTTAAGGTCCTTTTTGATACCAAATCAAGATTCAAATTCTCTTCTTGTTCAATTAGATCAATTCTACCTAAGTCCGAAAGAATGAGTTTTTTCCTCTCTCTTAAATCTCCAAAGGCTACTTTATTCCAATCTTTCAACTTTGATTTAACAAACTTTAATTTCCTCATGAACTTGTGACCTTCCCAACCTTCAACCATACACTCTTGCCACCAATCACTAAACTTCTCCTTAAACTCAGGATAGAGCAACCACATATACTCAAACCTGAAAGGAGTCGAACCCCATTTTAAAGGATTAGTTTCCAAGCAATTGGGCTATGATCTAAGATCCATCTAGGAAGCGCCTCTTGAAGACTTTGAGAGAAAAAGGAATCCCACTTAGAAGAAAACAAGAACCTATCCAACCTCTTGCAAATAGGATCAACTTGCATGTTTGACCAAGTAAAAGCCGCATTTCTTAGAGGGGGATCCAACAAACCACTCTCACTTATAAACTCATCAAAACACCTCATGTTGAAAGTTAACCTAGAATCACTCAGTTTTTAAGAGATCCTCCTGATTACATTAAAATCCCCTCCTACACACCACATTGGGAAGGTCAGACCATACAAGTTTTGAAGCTCCAGCCAAAAGTCCTTCCTCCACAAAGGCTTATTCGGGCCATACACTGAAGTTAACCAAAAAGACCCTTCCTCACCAGAGTTCAACTTCACAGATATAGAGAAAGATCCTAACACCTTCTCTATACACTTGAACTTATTTGAATACCACATAATCACAACCCCCCCTGAAGCCTCACAAGCAGGAAGAGCAACCCACTCCATACTTCTACCTTTCCAGACACTACTCACAAACCTCCTATCCCAAATTTCTCTCTTTGTTTCCTGAAGCATCACAACATCTAGACTTTGAGAACTTAAAAATCTTCTGACAATCCTCCTTTTCTTCTTGGAACCTAATCCTCTTGTATTCCAACTTAAGATCCTAATGTAAACAAAAAAAACCAACACAAACTGCAACCGAAACTAAGCCTCTCCCTGGGTTTCACAATCATTTTTCCTCTTCCTTCTAAAATAGACCTTGTCCACAAAAAGAGTACTCTTGCTCCCTACTTCCGCACTTTTTCCATTATCTCTGACAATTCTAATCCTCAAACTCTCCAAAAACGACTGAACCTTGACCATCTTCCTAGGCGTGAGGCCCTCAATCTGAAAACCTTCCAATAGAAGGGTGGGAGGTTCTAGCTCTGGGGACGAAGCCTTGCCTGAGACGCAAAGCTCCTCTGGGTTACTGGGTGATTCCCTAAGGACAGGACAGTCTTTAAACATTCAGTTAGAGTCTTCTACGGGAAACACCACACCTTCAGAATAGGACACGCCAACACGACGACTAAGCTCACCACCAGGAGGAATCGAAAAGGGAACACCCTAAGAAGGAAGGACTGACTCCATCGGAAACGAAAAAAAAGGCTGACACTAAAATGGACGAACAACAGAAACAGAGGAGATGGGAAGAGATTTTGGAGCAAAAGCCCCAACCAAAGGATGGCCCTGCTCAGAGGAAGTTGAGAAAGGAGGACACACCTTGTTTGCCAAACCGCAACGCGAAAACCCATCGTCTCCCTCTGTCTCGCCGATGAAAACTTGAAAGGTTTCTGGAACAAGAGAAAGAACGCCCTTATTGGAGACTGGTTTGCCCCGAAAAATGGCTAGATTTGCTTCCGTAGAGCCACCCCCATCTAGGTTATGCTTCGGAGCAGAAGGCAACACCTTTAGGCTAGGAGGCCCGTTTCTCGCTTTGCGCCTTGCAGAGATTGAGGGGCCTTTTAACTTTGACAACTCTTGAGAGTGATCAATCGATGTAACCTCCTTTGCAGAGGATCCTGAGCACTGGAACTTTGAGGATGAAGGCGCTACAAGGCGGCCATTAGAAGATCCTGCCTCTGTTTCATGGACTAGACCAGCAGGAGGCCCAAAACTCTTCGCCCCAAACTGGGCCTTAGCAGATCGAGCTTTAAAAGAGGCATCTCGATTTGTTGGCCCGATACCTCTTCCCACCGCTGGGCCCAAAAGACTCCCTCCCCCTCCTTTCTCCGCTTTGGAAGCCGTATTTGAAACTAAGGAACGAGAACGGGAACGATGACGAGGCCTCTAACTGTAGCACTCATTGTCCCTAGCAGTAGCCCGTAGCCCCGCAGCATTGTTTGGCCTCTAAGAGACACAACCTCCCACTGACATCAACTCATCCCTGTTGCGAGTTGACTCAAGCCTGATAAGGCTGTCTCCTTCAACTTCTCTGACGACTGAAACCGCAACCGTAAAAGACCAAGTCCCATCTTCCACCTCTAGCAATGCAAGTAGCACCACATTTGGAAGCATCTCCACCCACAACTTTACCTTCGACAAGTTGACAACCTTCAGAGATTCCCGTGCCACCCTCGTCACCTTCCCCCACTTCTGCAGAATGTATCTCAACTGAACCTCGTCCCACAAATGAAAAGGAAGGTCTCTTAGTTCTAACCAACCCCTTCTAAATTTTTCGGATACAACAGTCTTTTCTCTTGGCAACCATCTCCTCAGAACAACAGTCCCTCCTCTCACTGTTAAAATCCCTTGTTCTTGAAACCAATCATCTCTCCATGTAGAATCCACGAAAAAGCACCCCTTGTAAGCGGAAATAGGGGTTACAGACACCATTCCTTTCTTACCCATCATCCTCGCAATAGCTTTTCCTACATAAAACCAATCTAATACTTCTCCTTTACTTTCACAAATTACAGCTCTGACCCATTTTCCCACTGGCAGCAGAGCTCCATTCCCAAGTCCTTCCTCTGCAACCACATCTACATAAGACCGACCTTCTCTGTAAATGCCCTTGCTCACCTGAGAATCTTTAATCATCTCCTTCAAGGCTCTTACAGCTTGATCAAACAAGTCTTGTACTAAAGAAATCGTCCTAAGGGCTTCCCACCCATTGCCTTTAACACCCTCAGGAACAACTAGAACTAGAGGTTTCCTCTATGTAACAATTTCTGTAATTTTCATAAATCTCCCTCTACTATTGAAACAAATCTCCATCAAAAGAGTCCTAGTCTTGCCCCTAATCTTTCGAATAAAACCCCTGGAAGCCTCCAACTCCACAGCTTTCTTCAAATGCTTCGACAACCAATCCAACTCCTCCTCTCCAAAGCCTATTGAAACAACAAAACCTCAACTTCTCTCTCTTATTGAGATCCATGTTCCCCCATTGGAGCCTTCAAACTTTACCTAGAAAGCCTTTCTCTCCACTTCAAAGAGATACATGGCTCACAAAGAGAAGAAAGTTCAAATAGATGCTACACCTTTTGTTTCTTTGAGCAACTCGTAGTAGTTTTTGTTGAAATTTGGCATTCAAAGTTAGGGTTCTTAATTTAGGAAAGTTGTTTTAGGAATAAAAAAGGAGAGATCATTTAGGATGATTCAGTTTCCTAATTTTAGGAGAGAATCAAGCCAGATTGATATCTTCTTATTCAGTCATTTGTGTATATATATGTGTATGGTGTGTACCTAAAAAAATCAATAAAGGAATTCAGAAATTCTTCATGGTATCAGAGCCAGTTTTCTGAAACCCTAATCCCTTCTGGCCACCTCTTATTCAGGACATCATTCATTTCGGCCAAATCTCTCTGGCCATCTCTCAATCCGACCATCTCTCTCTGGCCATCTCTCATTCCGGTCATCAGTCCCTGTTCTCAGAGCCAAGGGAGAAAACGCTTTCCGGTCGGTCGAATCGTCGTCAGAAAACATTCACCGTCGGCAACTTTTCTGGCGAACTTTTCCGGCGAACTTTTTTTCTACACCGCAAGGACTGCCTGGAGGAGATCCCCATTTTTTCCCAAAGCACCGGAGCCAGAAAAGCATCCACGCGCCGTCCACGCACGTTTTTCCGGCCGGCGACTTCATCTCACGCGCCGGCGCGTGAGGGCGCGTGAGCCACTTTCCGGCGACGCGCTTCCTCCTCCAGGCTCGCCTGACGCCGACCAGCCACCCTTCTTACCTGTTTCTGCCATCCGAGCCCTGCACGTGCCTCTTTTGGGGTTCTTTTGCCTCCGCGGGCCCTCCGATCAGTTTTTCCGGCGTCCTCCGGCTATTTTTTCTCAACTCCAATCCCTGCACGTGCCTTGGGAAGTGTTCTTCTACCTTTCCGGTCCATGACAAAATACGGAATGGTATCATCACAAGTATCTAGCATCACATCACCAGAATCAAGGGGCAGATCTGAAATTCCAAACCTTGGTGGCAGTGATTCCTCTCCTATTCTCATCACAGGACACAAATTAAATGGCCATAACTATTTACAGTGGTCACAATCTGTGTTGCTGTTCATTTGCGGTAAAGGAAAGGATGAGTACCTCATTGGAGAAGCAGCTATGCCAGAAACTACAGAACCGGGTTTCAGGAAATGGAAGATTAAAAACAACATGATCATGTCATGGCTTATCAATTCCATGAACAATGACATAGGTGAAAATTTTTTGCTGTTTAGGACTGCAAAGGACATCTGGGATGCAGCCAAAGAAACTTACTCAAGTTCTGAAAATACTTCAGAACTTTTTCAGGTTGAATCAGCCTTACATGACTTCCGCCAAGGAGAGCAGTCAGTTACTCAGTATTACAACACACTCACAAGGTATTGGCAGCAACTTGACTTATTCGAGACTCACTCATGGAAATGTTCGGATGATGCAGCAACATACAGGAAAATTGTGGAACAAAAGAGACTGTTCAAGTTTTTCCTAGGACTAAACAGGGAATTGGATGATGTTAGAGGCCGAATCATGGGCATTAAACCCCTTCCAAGTCTCAGGGAGGCTTTTTCAGAGGTTAGGCGTGAAGAAAGTAGAAAGAAAGTGATGATGGGATCCAAAGAGCAACCTGCCCCAACATTGGATGCCTCTGCACTTGCTGCTCGGTCATTTAATAGTAGTGGTGGAGATCGTCAGAAACGGGATAGGCCTTGGTGTGATTATTGTAAGAAACCAGGCCATTATAAGGAGGCTTGCTGGAAGCTTCATGGCAAACCGGCTGATTGGAAACCAAAGCCACGGTCTGACAGAGATAGCAGAGCACATGTGGCTGCCAACTCTGAGAGCACATCTGTTCCCGAGCCGAGTCCATTCAACAAAGAGCAGATGGAGATGCTACAGAAACTATTAAGCCAAGTTGGCAGTGGCAGTACTACCGGGATAGCCCTCACTGCTAATCGAGGAGGAATGAAGTCGTGGATAGTGGACACAGGTGCTTCTGATCACATGACAGGAGATGCTGCCATTCTTCAAAATTACAAACCAAGTAATGGTCATTCATCCGTCCATATTGCTGATGGTTCAAAGTCAAAAATTGCCGGGACAGGTTCTATAAAACTTACTAAAGACTTATATCTTGACTCTGTCCTCCATGTTCCAAACTTGGATTGTAATCTTTTGTCCATTAGCAAATTGGCCCGTGATCTCCAAGGTGTTACTAAATTCTATCCAAACTCGTGTGTTTTTCAGGACTTGAAATCGGGGAAGATGATTGGCAGTGCTGAACTGTGTTCCGGGCTCTACCTCCTCTCATGTGGCCAATTCTCAAACCAAGTCTCTCAAGCAAGTTGCGTACAGTCTCATAGTATGTTAGAGTCTTTCAATTCTGTGTCAAATTCTAAGGTCAATAAAGATAGTGAGATTATAATATTACACTATCGCCTTGGTCATCCTAGCTTTGTTTACCTTGCAAAATTATTTCCCAAATTATTTAGCAATAAAAATCCAGCATCTTATCACTGTGAAATTTGTCAATTTGCAAAGCATACTCGAACAGTATATCCTCAAATCCCATACAAACCTTCGACTGTTTTCTCTCTAGTACATAGTGATGTGTGGGGTCCCTCTCGGATAAAAAATATTTTTGGCACTCGATGGTTTGTGACATTCGTTGATGATCATACACGGGTAACATGGGTTTTCCTTATGAAAGAAAAGTCAGAGGTCGGGCACATTTTTCAAACCTTCAATCTTATGGTTCAAAATCAATTCAATTCCAAAATTCAAGTCCTCAAGTCAGATAATGCAAAGGAATACTTTACTAGTAGTCTCAGTACTTATCTTCAAAATCACGGCATTATCCACATAAGTTCTTGCGTTGACACCCCACAACAAAATGAGGTGGCTGAACGCAAGAATAGACATCTCTTAGAAGTTGCCCGGTGCCTTATGTTTTCCTCTAATGTTCCAAACTATTTCTGGGGGGAAGCTATTCTCACAGCTACCTATTTGATTAACCGTATGCCATCCAGGGTGCTTACCTTTCAATCCCCACGTCAACTTTTCTTAAAACAATTTCCTCACACCTGTGCAGCCTCTTCTGATTTACCACTCAAAGTATTTGGTTGCACGGCATTCGTTCATGTGTATCCTCAAAATCGTAGCAAATTTGCTCCTCGAGCCAATAAGTGCATTTTCCTAGGGTATTCTCCAACCCAAAAAGGGTACAAATGCTATTCTCCAACCAACAAAAGATTTTACACCACCATGGACGTCTCTTTCTTTGAACATGTCTTCTTCTATCCCAAATCTCATGTTCAGGGGGAGAGCATGAATGAACATCAAGTTTGGGAGTCTCTTCTTGAGGGTGTACCTTCTTTTCACTCAGAGTCACCAAATCCTTCCCAATTTGCGCCCACTGAGTTGTCCACACCCATGCCGTCATCAGTCCAGCCAGCCCAGCACACAAATGTTCCTTCTCCCGTGACTATCCAGTCTCCCATGCCTATTCAACCTATAGCCCCACAACTTGCTAATGAGAACTTACAAGTTTACATCAGGAGGAGGAAAAGACAGGAATTAGAGCACGGATCACAGTCAACATGTGGCCAATATATTGACTCCAATTCAAGTCTTCCTGAAGAGAACATAGGTGAGGATAGGGCTGGAGAGGTGTTAATTCCCAGCATTGATGATTCTACTATGCCGATTGCATTGAGGAAGGGTGTTAGGAGATGTACAGATCATCCAATTGGGAATTATGTTACGTATGAAGGGCTATCACCATCTTACAGAGCATTTGCTACTTCTCTTGATGATACTCAGGTTCCCAACACAATACAAGAGGCACTCAAAATTTCAGAATGGAAGAAGGCAGTACAAGATGAGATTGATGCACTTGAGAAGAATGGGACGTGGACTATCACAGATTTTCCGGTTGGGAAGAGGCCCGTGGGGTGCAAGTGGATTTTCACCATAAAATACAAAGCAGATGGATCAGTCGAGAGATTCAAGGCTCGTTTGGTAGCTAGAGGGTTTACACAATCCTATGGGATAGACTATCAGGAAACTTTTGCTCCTGTTGCAAAACTGAACACTATCAGGATTCTTCTCTCATTGGCTGTCAATCAAGATTGGTGCTTGCAACAACTGGACATAAAAAATGTGTTTCTAAATGATGACCTAGAAGAGGAAGTCTACATGGAAATACCACCTGGTTTCGAAGAAAGTATGGCAAAGAATCAGGTTTGCAAACTCCAAAAATCCTTGTATGGCCTTAAACAATCTCCCCGAGCCTGGTTTGATAGATTCACAAAAGCAGTCCTGAAGCTGGGTTACAAACAAGGTCAGGCTGATCATACTCTATTTGTCAAGAAGTCTCATGCCGGGAAAATGGCCATATTGATAGTCTATGTCGATGATATTATTCTATCTGGGAATGATATGGAGGAATTACAGAAGTTGAAGAAGTATTTGTCAGAAGAGTTTGAAGTTAAAGACCTTGGAAATTTGAAATATTTCCTTGGTATGGAAGTGGCTAGATCAAGGAAGGGAATTGTAGTCTCTCAAAGAAAATACATACTCGATCTTCTTAAGGAGACCGGTATGCTTGGATGCAAACCAATTGATACTCCTATGGATAGTCAGAAGAAACTTGGTATCGAGAAAGAAAGTACACCGGTAGACAGGGGGAGATATCAGCGGCTTGTCGGGCGCTTGATTTATCTCTCACACACTCGGTCAGATATTGGCTTTGCAGTGAGTGCTGTAAGTCAATTCATGCACAGCCCCACTGAGGAACACATGGAAGCAGTCTACAGGATTCTTAGATATTTAAAAATGACACCAGGGAAAGGTCTATTCTTCAGAAAGACAGAGAACCGTGACACTGAAGTATACTCAGATGCGGATTGGGCAGGAAACATCATTGACAGGCGGTCCACTTCTGGATATTGTTCTTTTGTCTGGGGAAATCTTGTTACCTGGAGGAGTAAGAAGCAATCAGTTGTAGCCAGAAGTAGTGCAAAAGCTGAGTACATAGCTCTTGCACAGGGAATCTGTGAAGGGATTTGGATAAAAAGGGTTCTTAGTGAACTGGGACAAACGAGTTCATCTCCAATTCTGATGATGTGTGATAATCAGGCAGCTATAAGCATAGCAAAGAACCCCGTGCATCATGACAGGACCAAGCATGTTGAGATTGACAGACACTTCATCACAGAGAAGGTGACTAGTGAGACGATTAAATTGAACTATGTTCCTACCAAGCACCAAACCGCAGACATCCTCACCAAAGCTTTACCTAGGCCTAACTTCGAAGACTTAACTTGCAAGCTGGGATTATATGATATATATTCTCTAGCTTGAGGGGGAGTGTTGAAATTTGGCATTCAAAGTTAGGGTTCTTAATTTAGGAAAGTTGTTTTAGGAATAAAAAAGGAGAGATCATTTAGGATGATTCAATTTCCTAATTTTAGGAGAGAATCAAGCCAGATTGATATCTTCTTATTCAGTCATTTGTGTATATATATGTGTATGGTGTGTACCTAAAAAAATCAATAAAGGAATTCAGAAATTCTTCAGTTTTATTCTTCATTGCCCCTTTTCCACCCACTATATGAAAAATGCTTCTTAAAATTGAATCTGACCTCCTTTTGGTAGAAGAATAAATATTCATTTATATTCGACCTCATCTTCACATTTTTAAAAAAGGGGGGAAAGGGCAAGAGATTTATTAGATGAACTAGATTGGTGATTTTCCACTGATGATTTGAAATAAAAAAAATTCTGCCAAGATTGATTTAGTATTCTGTGGTCAAGAACTCAATAAGTCCTCAATAAGCCTAAACTATCATCAATTCAAAGAA
This sequence comes from Vitis vinifera, assembly GCF_030704535.1. Classification (NCBI taxonomy): domain Eukaryota; kingdom Viridiplantae; phylum Streptophyta; class Magnoliopsida; order Vitales; family Vitaceae; genus Vitis; species Vitis vinifera. The sequence continues at coordinate 11,076,523 of NC_081807.1, read as the reverse complement.
TAGTTCAGATATTTGTTGATAAATAAAAGCTATCCAACACTCTTGCAAGGAAATAATGATCAGAAAATATCTGAGAGTTGAATAGATACACCAGCCAAAGACAAATAAAAGACTAGATAGATATTTATGGGTGAGAAGTATCAAGATTCCAAGTGAATTTCCTCTTTGTATGTACAAAGGCCATCACACAAATACCAGAATTTATATAGGAGTTACAGTGACAATCCAGTGTGTCAAACAAAGGTTTCAGATTTATCCTTCTGAAATGATTGTTGCATTAATTCAGAACTCACAAGCTTAGCTAAGAAACTTACACGGATTATATATGGGTTTGCAACCATGAAAATGAATACAATCATTTGTTCCTAGAGCTACTTGCTAATTGGCGAATCTGATAACAAAATTGCAGTGCATGAATAGAAATTTTCATGAAAAGCAGTTTACAATTCTTTAGTAAAAACATCATAATGAGAAAAGATAAAAATGATTTTTAGTTGAATGAAACTTACTTCAAGTTTATAAGATTCTGTATTTCCTTTCCTATCACTGACCACCAAATTTCCAAAAATCATGAATTTTTCTTTCCCGATTTTGGACTTAATGTTTTATCCATAAGCCATTACTAGAAAATATCAGTTATTAAGAGCTATTCCTTCAATTGAATATATTGGTCCCATGTATCCTACATTATATTGGATAAATTTAAATTTGATTTTTGTACATTAGCTCTGGCAAAGGGAGGCAGCAAGCTTGAGGCAGCAACTACAATACTTGCAAGACACCCACAGGTAAAATTGTGTTTCTATTTATAATGGATATAAAACATTACTTAGATTGGCCCAACAGTTGTAAAATGAAGGGATGCATGATCAAGAAAACAGTGACTCTCCATGTTTATGCTTAGTAAAAGTCCTTAACATGTTGAATAGAAACATATTTTAATCACTAAAAGCCTAAAGCATATTCAACTAAACTCACATACATGACTTAACACAACTTATTCCAATCGTTTGACACAATACTCTTTTCATATTCCATTCTGCTCTAAGGCCATATCATCCACCCAATCACAATCTTTTTTTTTTTCCACACAACTTTAATTCGCATTCTCTGTTATTGTCCAATTTCACACTCCCTATGTGGACTTGTTCACTAGTTCCACATGCTCCAATGCAACACATTAGGTTACTTATTAACAGCCTATAACCTGTTGCCACATAGTCATTGATCCAATGCCATGTAAATCAAATGACCCTCCATTCATATGATACCTCATATCTTGCACCTCCACAAGCACATTATCTGTAAGTCTCTTCACTTTACCTCTAAACACTCAGCATGGTTACCAACTCCTTAGGTAGACCTTTGTCAGTATTGGATACCCATATTATGTGAATGCCAGCACATAAGATGTCAAGGAATAGAAGTTATCTCCTACATGAGGTGGGCCTCTTCCACTCAATTTTAGATACAAACTCCTTTGTGACTACTAACACTTCAAATAGCTATCAAGAATATTACTGAATTAGCCTATTCACCTCCAGATGATTCTACCTTTAACATTTAAGATTTATCAGAATATTACAAGGGTTTGACACAAATTCATAAAAAGGTTTTCTTCCACTCTAAGAGTATGATGCAATGCCAATACAGCAGCCACATTACTTCCAAGTGGAACCCAAGATGTCCTAGACTCGAGTTCTTGAATTTATGGAGTAAATCAGTAGCTAGAAACTTATCAAGTGTTATGTCTAAAATGACCTTTGTTATGAAACTTGGTTCAAAATCAAACTTGGATGAAGGTGCAAAGTAGCCCTTGAGTATGGAGTACATAATCAATTAACTTCGACTAAAGATAAAAGGTTAAGAGAGCATAGGGACCAAGATGAGACTTTCACATAAAGGATGCTATATATTTAGGTCTTGCCATTGATTGTTTATTGGAACCTTTCAATTTGTTCAAACTTTCATATGTAAGTTATCCATGAAGAATTTCCTTTGCCATCTATTAAGGGCTCTTGTAGGACTGTTTTAGTTCTTTTGTTTCACCACAACGATAAGAATCACTAACAGAAGCCACTAGTCCACCATACTTTCCACATCTTTTGGCCATAAAATGGGAAAAAGGAAAAAAGGGGAGAGCATAGAGTCTTGAATGCAGCTGTCAATGCAGACAGACTTCAGTATCTTTGTCATATCTATACGTAGAAAACACATATGGACAAGTTGCATTCTTGCAAGTGCATTCACGCCCACATCAAATGTGCCATAACCTATTCTTGATTGGAGCAAGCCACCTAATTTTTCATAAAGAAACATTAATTATCAAAAACAAATTTTGTCATCATATGGGTTTTCTGCAAGAAAATGAGCAAATCCATAATAGAAACATATTACAGGGTGTGTCCAAAATAGCCTTAATGAAATTTAGCTCAACATCAACCTTGGATAAAGTAGCCATCAGCTACTGTGGACTACATAGTCATTAACTTCAATTGAAGATAAAAGGTTAAAGAGAGCATACGTAGTACATTATCAAGATGATTAGTTTGTCCACATATTCGATGCTTTATATTTGGTCAAAATTGAGTTCCTGATACTTTAAATAAAGCACAACTTATCATGCATATAAATATAATTGAATAACTAGGTCATCTTAGTTTCTGCTCGGCAATGATGTGGCTATCACTTTGGCACTGCATCACTCCTACATGTGTTTAGTGTATCCATCCCATCAGTATATATTTATGATTTATTCAAGGATTTGGCTTGATGAATAATGCTGGAGGTATGTTTAGACAAGATAGACAGAGCATATATTGGACTCATTTCAAATTGATCGAGAGGGAGATTAACCAGATCCAAAAGGCACATGTCATCATTTCCGCATCCTGAGTCAAGGAAATCCTAAGCCTTGGACTTTACAAGCCTCCTATCAGTTGGCACTTTCCTCTCAAAAATGGCTTGTCCCCCTTAAGCTTCATACAAAGACCTCAAAGGCTTTGCTTTGAAGGGATTGACTTTTTCTGTTTTGAAAGAGCTCTTGAGCCCATCATGTGGTTCTCCAAGAATATGTAAACTCTCCTCTTAGAACTTTGATCCTCCAACTCTCTCCAATCCCTCTCTCCTCTTAGGCTACTCAAACCTTGCCTCATACTTTGACAATTCACAATTCTCATGGCTTACTTTCTTTCTTACTAAAAACCCATCATCAAAACTCTTTAGTCTTTATTTTTCTACCAATATCTTCACCTTGAACCATATTATAAATGATGCATTACAAGTGCAGATGGATAAACTAAGAATCTCAGTTAATGCTTTCCAAAAGCCTTCATTAGTGCTACCCACAAGTTCTCAATATTGCACGAAAATATTGTTAAGCAAGCATAATCAAACTAAAAAAATTAGCTTCTATGGAGTATTGAAATACAATGAAGAAGAAAAAAAGGAAAATAAATAACAGATAGGATGATAAAAAAGATATGTTACAACATATATCAATTCAATTGCATGTGTGTTTGTCTTAATGACAAGCATGTACCTATTTCAATGAGTGTTTAAAGCATGATTCATGAAAATTTTAGGCATAGAAGCAATCTAAAACCAAAAGAATTCATTAGCCACAAAATTTTTAAAATTCCAACTTTTAGTATTCACCCCATTTAGTAACTATACAAAAGGCAGTGGAGGCAAGGGGTTGAAAATTGATGAAGTAAAATAATTCAATTTTGACCTTCAAAAATTATCCAGGCATCATAGCTTCACTTTTAAAGTATACCAATAATGTTCTGGTCAATGTATTTTCTTCTATAGGAATATGCAGTACAAACATGATAAAGCAATGAAGGAATGGTAACCCATCTATCACAATATAAGATAACCTGATATAAAGTTTTAAGGATACATGCATAAAAACATGGATAGTACACCTACATTTAGACTGTCATAAATGCAGGCAATTGCTGGGAGAAGAGCTTTCTGGTTTAGGCATCAAAGACCTACAGAATCTGGAAAACCAATTGGAAATGAGTTTGAAGGGAGTCCGAATGAAGAAGGTTTGAAAATCTTAGCAACACCACCAAATGCCTGCAACTCTTAGTCTTTAATATAACAATTCATACCCTCAAGATACAGCATCTTTAATACATTTATTGTTTTCTGCAGGAAAAAATTTTAACTGATGAAATAAGAGAATTAAACCAAAAGGTCTATCAAAAATTGGATACCTGTTTCAGTTTTGTTGAAAATATTAAATTGGCACTTATACTTACATTTTTTAATTTATTGTAGGGGAGCCTCATTCATCAAGAGAATATAGATCTCTACAAGAAGGTTGACCTCATCCGTCAAGAAAATATGGAATTGCAAAAGAAGGTATTTCTTTAGCTTTTACATATCTAAAGTAACTTGAAAATCGCTTACAAAACATTAGGTATCCCCTAAAGTCTATATGGTAATATGGCTCTCAGATTCATGGAGCAAGGAATATAAATGAATCCCAGGTATATCGAGCCGTAAATTTGAATGAATCAAACAGAAGTTCCCAGGTCTCACATGGTTTCAGCAATGGATTTGACTTACACGTGCCTATCAATCTCCAGTTAAGCCAGCCTCATAACAATGAAACACCAGAGAAAGCAATGGAACTAGGGTAACTTTTCTCTTCAGCATCCTTGTAAAGAAGTAAGTTACAATTTGCTAGGGTTACAGAATTTTATTCTGATATTAATCCTATCAATACACCCATTTGCTGCAGACTACAACTTCGTTAACAAAGAGCACTACCAACTGAAGGGATGTTGATTGATTTCCAATAAACAAGAGCCCAGACAGCTACAAAACCATGATTCTAACAGTAGGAGTTTGTACATGGGTTACTATATAAAATACAGTCCGCTTGAAGATTTGGTATGACATGATCTATGAAACCAACTTTAGAATTGATGTGAATGATAATCCAAACTAGCTATTCATGTAAATGTATGTGATAATACAAAAGTATTGCATGTCCCAGGTGTTATTCTCGTTGTCCACAAAATTTATCATGACAAGAAATATTCTGCTGCCTCTAATTTGTGCACTAAACTCGTTTGATAAGAATCTAGACACAATCACTTGTCACACATAAAATTTAATCATTAGCATATTATTCCAATTTACGGAGAACACCTTTTTTCAAACTAATTTATGGGAAACACTCTTAATAGGATTCAAGTAGAAGTGAGAAAATATAGTTTCTAATTTCATCCTGCTTTATTGATAATGATGTGAACAAATTCATTGACTGATAAATTTAGTAACACAAATGATTGAGCGTACACAACCATGATGGCAGAGACATCACCCACTCACATAGGCACTGGTTTACTACATATGAAAAATATAAATAATTAACTCAAAAAATAAATTATTAAGGAAGTTCTTCTATTGGAAAATTTCCTTCAGAAGGAATCTTCTAAGGGGAAAACCAACCCTAGAAAGTTATCATATCAGGAAGATTTCATACTAGAGGATGAAACTTCTGGAAACAATATGAAGATGGATAGCTAGAGATAATGGTTAAACTTACATTTATTTAACCAGTCAGGATCAAACACTGTAGGATCTCTTACTAGTGAGCAAGCCTAGCTGCCGATTGATGTATCCTTATTTCGAACCTGTAAGAGTATGGAATCTCAAGCAATAAGGGTGAAATTCAAACACACACGTGTTCACAACCAAAATAAAAATAATGGGGACTGCATCTAACTATTGCAATCTCATCCAAAAAGAAAAAAAGAAAAAAGAACAAAAAAAGGAAAAAAGAGGGGAAAAATGAAATGAAGAAAAAAAAAAGAAAAAAAAAAGGAGGGGGAGGGGGGGGGGAAGACGGTAAAAGTTATTGTACAAAGGTAATTTTTTTTTTCTTCTTTTTTTTTGTTTTTTCTTTCTTTCTTTTTCTGTGACATGGAATTCAACCCAGAATCTCCTCCATCACCATGTACCTCAACCCCTTGCCACTTAAGCTAGGCCCCAAGATTCAAAAAAGGTTGCAGCATATCAAACATTAAGTAGATTCTGAATATGTTGATTAGACATGGTGCCGTAGTAAAAAAGAGGATTCATTATTCTCTTCTTGGCTTCGTCTATGAAAAAATGAAAGACGAATTGAACATCAATTATTTTTATTATCAACCATTAGACGTGAAATAAAGGGAGCTTTTAGTACTTCTGGTAATTAAAGTGAGCTAATGGTTTCTTTTTGTAGATTCAGAAAGGCAGCAAATAGAAAACAAGGCAGAAACTTCAAGAGGAGATAAATGCTATTTACAGAAAAACCAATGAATGCATAAACATTCACTCAACCATATTATTTTACATGTTCAACATGTTGTCGTTTGCAGGAATATCTCAGAAGTCTGTTTGGTAACAAGACATTACCCAGAGCCTGTATTCTAAAGGTAATGTAATTTTCAAATTCTTTTCATAATTAGGGGATGATCTCAAACATATTATAAGAGGAGAAATATGTAAGACTTTCACCAGCCAGATGATACAACCACTGGTCTGTACAACTCAAAAAGATGTTCAATAGTATTTTCAGAAAATAAAATATAAACTCAATTACAATTGAATTTGATTGCATCAACATTAGAATATTAAGAATGCAAAATGGATAACAAAAATGGAACTTGACTTCCTAGATTGTCTAGGAAGTCGAAAATGGAATAAGTTATAAATGAAAAATCATCTGATCAAAAAACCTTGAAGGCCCTTCACCATCCTTGTTTTGGTGATAAAAGCATACCTTTAGAGGGGAAAAGGAGAGGAGACCTAGGATTCAAAACATCATGGCATCCACATGGAGTCATGGGATATCACTGCTGTCATACACACAAAACAATGAATAAATTGATTAATTAATTGATTAAATTTTAAAAATAAAAATAAAAAAATCAACTCAGGAAAGCATTCATCAGAATTATTTTGGTTTTGAAGGGTTAAGCACAAATCGAAACCTATTTTTCCAGACTCTAGATATCATTTCCACATCCTAAATATAAACTAGAGAGAAAGAGAGAGCTACATAAGAAGGTTGTGCTGTAACATCAGTAAGAAATTAAATGCTGTAATATCAGTACCAAATATTTAAGACATTTAAGTTCCTTCAATGAAACATTGTTTGAAGGTCTAGCTATGCTGAGCCAATAACTCAGTAAGTTGCTTCAACAAAAACTTGAATTAAGGTCCAATTTGCAGAAGAACCAATAACTCGAGTATCATTACCAAAAGGTTGAAGTCGTTGTCAATGTATAATGCACTTAAAAACTAGTATTTTAAATCAGATTACATCGAAAGAAAGTCAGTTACCATATCCTGAGCAACTCATGTTTGTAACCCCACAACCCCCCCTCCCCTTATTGGCAAAGTAAAAAAATAATAAAATGTAATTAAAAATAAACAATTGCTTAAGCATCATAATATATTTATCTCCACAAATGCACAAACGCAATCTGGAATAAGCATAAAAATATATTCCCAAATGGAAAAAACAATCACATCAGCTATAAGGAAGGCAACTTAGGCTAAACGAAGAATAAGGAAAATGCTCAAATGACAAGATCTCCCATAACTGATTGGAGATCTAAGCAGCAACCTTGGTATCAAAATCTGTTGATAAGATACACAGGTATCTCCATCAATTAACTCCTTATTTGTGAGTAAATAAAATATTTCACAAAATCTTCACCCAAAGTTTCCATGTTTTTCTATGATTCATATCATTTGTCTCAATCTGAATCCTATCTCTGTACTCAGGCTCTGTATGACCACTGACATCAATATTTTATTCCTCAAATATTTTAACTAATACGAACATTCTATACTGAGATGTTGCTTCTATACTGAGAGATGTCATTTCCTACTGAGTCTTGATTAAGATTGAAGCACGAGCTAAAATTAAAAATTAAAAATTAAAAAATTAAGGAAAAAAATAAAGAAAAAGAAAAAGAAAAAAAAAGAAGACAAAGCAAAGTCAGAACACCTTGATTTCCTTTCAGACCTCAAATATAGCATATTCACGGGCGTCATTGTATCGCCAATACCACTACCATACAACAAGAATACAATAACTCTATGCAATAGAAATTTGACTATGTTAACCAATATAAAGTGAATGGTCCAATGGTTCATTATAAGGGACCTAGATGATACTTTGGAAAACAGACTAAAGTAACTAAATGAGAAGAGAACGAGAAATCCTCACCCAAATGAGGTTTATTCTACTCTTAATATGTTTTTTATTCCCGTTGTTCATTACAAGGACCTAGATGATACTTTGGAAAACAGACTAAAGTAACTAAATGAGAAGGGAACGAGAAATCCTCACCCAAATGAGGTTTATTCTACTCTTAATATGTTTTTTATTCCTGTTGCTCAGCTATATTCATCCATCTCAACATCTTTATTCTGTTGCAATCATTGATGGATACATGTCCCGATTTCCTAGCTTTTAGCACCATAAAGTATGGCCTTTCTTATAACCATAATTAAAATTTTCCCATCGGTTAGACAGGTAAGCACCAATCAACATTAATCTGGAAGTGAATTGCTTCATGCAGACTATGCTAGCCACTCTTAAGTATTTGGCTTGAGATAAAATTTTAGGATATTTGAGGGATAGGAAACTTCTTGAATGACCTCTAGCATACTCCTGTCGGAAAGAATCCCAAATTCCTATTGGCTTGTAATTCCTTTTAATAGAGGATAATAGTATAGAATATTTTCTATCTTGGTACTTCCTTGTGGAAACAAGTTTTAGTATTGGATATGGAAATGTATTAAGAATGCCAATATAAATTTTCTAGGTCATGAGGCAAAAAAGATTGTGAAATAGAGATGAGCTTGTAGAGGCTATACCAGGAAATGGTGTGGGGAAGAGATAGCAGATTGTGCATGGAATAAAAAAAAAACATGGGATATTTCAAGGCTCTAGTTCATGGTGTAGATACATGAGCTGGGAAACACACCATTGTTTCAGTAATCGGTTTTTGCATCTCTTTTCTGTTTTGCTGTATAATGTTCCCTATGGTATATTATTGATTAATTCTCTCTTACACGGTATGAATGGTTAACTCAACTATGTTAAAAACTCATGTCTCTCCATATATAGATTTATTTATCATTATGTTATTACACAACAAAATAAATGGAATCAAGGGCTTCTACTGCAACAAGTATTCCTCATCTAACTTCTTTGCAGATCTCTATGTTATCATTAGAACTATCAAGCTAGAGCAGAGATTGGTTAACCTTTCTTATTAGAACAATGTCATTATAAACGCCTTTTGGACTCATTCATATCCTAGGTACATCAATCTTAACGCTGATGGGAACTCTTTTAAATCCCAATTAGACAGGTATTGAGGTCCATTTTAGAGACCAAGGAGGGAATTGTTAAAGCCTTGCTCTTTGCAAAACCCAATAGGTGATGAAAGTGAAATAATCTCGATCTAGTGGCTAAAAAACTAACTTGGGCCTACCCAAATTTCAAGCCCTAGGCTTGTCTACTAGGCTAGCTCTTGATCCCCCTCACTCCATATGAGAATTTCTATAATTCGTAGGGGATACTAAGGGGTTGCACATCCAGCTAAGCTTCATATGAACGTAGTAAGGAGATGAGCTGCCCAACTTACCCTAATATTCTAGAAATAAGCTAGGTGATTAACTTAACATTTTATTTAGCAAAGTGCCTTCTACCTAGTTACTTAGTAAGGGGTTTTCTACCTAGTTGTTAAAGGTTTAGCCTAAATCAGCTTAATACACATTGTTTGTCCACTAATAGTTAATAGCTTAAGCTTTTGGATCAATATGGTAGCCTAACATGATACTAGAGTCACCTCACTAGATGTTTATTTCCTTCAATTTACAAAGTCCTCATGCTAACCAAAAGAAGGTTGGTCATGAGGTCAAATGTTAATCCTTTAGCCCAAATCAACTTAATATACATTACTGGCCCATCATTACTTATTTGCACTAGTGTGGAATAGCTATAAATGAAGTGTAGACCGACCCAGTAAAGAGACTTGTCCTGCAATGAGTTTGTTGGAACCTTTTCCCCCATGAGTCTATTGGGTGTTGATGTTGTCTAGGTGTATGGGCAGTGATGTTTATAATTGCTAGAAGGTACTATTTTAGGCTTCCATTTTGCTCCTTTGTTTTGGTAGAAGGATCTCTTATCCTTTCTTATATATTTTTTTATATCATAATCAGATTTTGATTCCTATCCAAAAAAATTACTTCATCCATTTGCATTCCACCAATGCCATATATCAAAATTTGTTAACTTGGTTTAGGATATTGAAAGTTTTGAATACTCTAATCAAAACATCATATCTGAAAAGAGTTCATAATATAAATGGAAGCAAATGATGTTTGTTACTGTCGTAAATTGTTATTACCTTGAACAACCCTCATACATCACAAGAAGATAATATTTTATTATATATATTGGTTTTTGACTGACTCTTATTAATCATAGATGATTTATCAATGTGGTTATATGATAAAACAAAAGTTAGGTATATATCTATCACATATTACTTTAGTATTCTTTTTTTTTTTTTTTCTTTTGATAGGTAAGCAAAGATATATTAAAGCGCTTGCAAAACAGCACAAAAAAGTACACATGGAGTATACAAATTAGGCCCAAAAGCAAGCCAAAGAAGGAAAAGAGGAGAAATACCCACCACCCTCACAACAAGCTGCCCTAACTAAACAGAAAAAACAGAACCAACGAGAGAACCCTACAACCAGAAGCACCCTCTTCCCTCAAACCCCAGCCCCACTCCCCTTTCCCCTAGCAGTGAAAGGAGAGCTATTATAACCAACTGAGCACTCTGACTTTTGGATTTCCCTCTCAAAATGGGAAGAACACCTTTTCTTACCTCCTGACATCCTTATCCCCCACCCTTTTCTTGACTCCATTTTTCTTATTAGAGCACAAATTTCCTTCTCAAAGCCCGCTATTGGCATCCCTAAACAATTACTAAACTCAACAAAACCACTAGGAAGTTCCATCTCCTCGGCCCTGGCAACTAACTCCATACTACTTTAGTAAACTGTAACCACAAACAAGATTCTCCAATATCCTTGCAACTAAATCCTTTGCTCAGTTGTACCATGGCCACTTAACAAGTCTTTGAGATGGATTCTGTCAATGTACTCTTAGACTAAGGATACAAAATATTTAATAAAAGCGCTAGTGAATATATAGTTGTTTTGACTCTTTCGTTTAATGTTGCTTATCAAACTGTAAATGAAATCCAATTCCATTAAGAAATAATAAATGTTGAAGGATCTGAAACACAGAAAGGTAATATTAATCTGTGGGAAGACATGAAAAGGTAACAAACAAGCATAATCATGATAAGGTAGAGGTATCAGCAATTAAGGATAAAACAAGAGTTACTCTTCTAAGTTTGGTCATGAGTGATTTTGGTGCAACAGGGCACAAGAAGCCAAAAGGAAAATCTAAAAAAGAAAAGGGGTACAGGCCACGAGAGGAAAGCTGATGGCCTCTAAATAATCTAACAAAATATATGGCATTAGATAGAGAAAAAAAAGCCCTAAAATATGGCCTCTAAATAATTTGACAAAAGGTACACTCCTACAGCACTTTTGCACCAAGAAAAAACCCTAAAATACTTAAATCCTAAGCATCGAAATAAAAATAACCTGATTATCAATTATAAACTAACAACAAAGTCTAATATGGAAAAATAAAATGAAAAGGCTTAATCACTGCTAAAGCAGTGTGAACTCTACCACTGCAGCAGCATGAACAATAATTTATAATAATAGCATAAATATACTACTTGAGTACCTGAATTTCTGCTAAATTTTACAAAGTCTTTAGTCTTAGTAGCACCAAAGACAAACCCCACATGCGTGTCTCTGGTTAAACTTTAAACAATAAATTAAAAAAAATAAATTAAAAAAAATCCAACCAGAGCATGAGTGCAAAGGAGATAAGAATATTAGCTTGTGTTCGACCCATCCCATTTATAATCATCCATTTGTAAGGCTTCAAAAGGCGGGAGCAAAAAGGAATTCATTTAGTTTATCCTACCTCCTTAAAAATTGAAAAATAGCCTTTACTTTCAAGGAGTAGGATACATGAACACTCATTTCTGCCAAAACTATATAGCTAAGGCTATGCTTCTTTATCTTAACTATTCACAAGGCACCTCTTCTCTGCTCTTCCAGCCCTTCACATGGAGGCCTACCACCTAATAAGCTAACATATTTTACCACATGATCACTGCCTTTCTGCTGAACTGAGAAATCCATCATTTTGTCCAATTGAAGTGTTAACTAATTAACTACTCCATCCAAAGTTTTAATATTTTTCTCATTTTTTGATCTTGATAGCAAATGATTCTCTCTCCACTTACATCACATATCTCCATTTTACATCAAAGGGCCAAGTCACAATCTCTTTGACCAGTTGGCCAGTTCTTCATTGCATTACGGCATTTATTTCCTCATACCAGATCATCAGATCTTGGCTTTTTATTGGACCAGATCCAAGATGGTATTACTACGACTTCTGCAAAAAAAAAAATCGTGACTGATTCCAACCACTTTTGGGCTTATTTTATCACGTACAGGCTAGTCAGACCAATAAATAGTATTTTTCTTCTAACCATGGACACTTCTACATAGATTAACTGGAGTCCATGAGAACATTAACAAACTTCCCATAAGAGACCTAAAAAGATAAAAAGATAACAGCAACAAACACTTTCATAAACCATCTATAATATATGAAGCTAGAAATTTTTTTTTCTTCAACAACTGAAATCATGGGCAATGGACAGTCAATTTTTTTTTTTTTTTTCTTTTTTGGTATCATGGGCACATTCCCCATTACCACCAGTAGGGAGATGAAACCTTCACGTTTTCTCTATCCTTCTTGCCCATTCTACTTGCACTCATGATGTCGGAGAAGGTTATGAAGCCATTCTAATACCTCACGAACACAAATTCTAAAACAAGGGGAAAAGGCAATGCTAGAATTGAAGGTTAAAACAACTTTAAAACCAATAATTATGAGATTAGCATATTATCATTGCCTTTCAAAGGCATTAATATGTCAAAAGAGATAAAGCAATCAAGTATCACAGCATGTCTAACTTTCCATGACCAACACAATCGGAGAGTCGAGGAGAGAGAAAGATTTAACTTGCTTCTTGATCAAAGCATGCCAGAAACTTGGAGATGAGAACTTATGCAGAGAAAATCTATATGATCTCTTACCAGGCCATGAACATGCATCAAAATTTGCATCAGGGGGTCTGACCTCATGCAGGAATAATATTGGTTGGTCAAGATGTTTGGACACATAATTAACCACACTTTGCTTTGCTCTGAATAGTTCTATCACCACAAGTCAAACCTGGCCCAACTCAAAGCGTGTTCAGATTAAACAATTACAAGCTTCAAAGAACTTAAGCAGGTTAACTTCCATTTTAGTACAAACAATATTACTTAACTAAATTTGACCATGGTTTCCATGTTTTAACTCTCAAAAGACAAATTTGACAAGTTTATACAGAAACATAAATTCAATTTCAACCGGCACGCCACTATACACACTTGACATATCATTAAAACAAAGAATCGATGAACAGAACTCTATCCCATTTACACATTCAGTTTAGTAACAGCTAGAAATCCACTCAAACATCCTTGGATTGATCAGTCAAAGCTCTAAACAGTAAAAGCAACTTAGTCTTTAATGCTACATTTCATTGGAGTATCATAGTGCCCTTCCCAATTGCATGAGCAAACCTACCAACTAAAAACTCCTTGTCACCTTCCAATCCTCCAAACTTTAGCTCTCACATTGTATGTTTAAGAAACTCTCAACTGTAACATCTTAATATCCCTATGATAAGTAATAGAACTAAATTGGGGCCATCAAAGCAACAGGTGATGATTTACTGATCCTATGCACATATAAACATTTTTTTTTTGTTTGATAGGTCCTATGCACACATAAACATGAGCTCCAAGTCATCCAACCCGACCATTGTTTTTGTAAATGAGAAACAATATCAGATGAGGAACTAATGACACCAAATCTAGTGGTGAATAGAATATGATTGTATAAGCATAACCTTGCTAAAACATTTCCCTAAGAAAAGGAATAGCATCCTCTAAAGTAATAGTTCTACAAGTAAGGAATGTAAATTTATCTTAGAAACAAATATTATCATTTACTTTTGCTTGCTAAAAATCCCTCAGTCAAACCAAAAATAAAAAAGAAAAAGGAAAGAAGAATGATATTGTATCACAAATAACTTGGACTACCCAAAGGAAAATTTACTTGCTTGGCTTAAAAATGGTATTCATATCATACATCTCAACTTCCTCATTTCAGCAATGCACATTCTTTTTTACTGCACTGCATTATACCATAACCATTTTCAAAAGTCTTTCCTTTGACTATGCAGGTATCTAGAAAGAATTTAACACTCGAGAAACACCTCCCCACTTCATCCACCTTATCATAATTAATTCCATGGGACAATATCTTCTTCAATCTCTCTCTCTCTCTCTCCCTCCCTCCCCTAGTGAATGATTGATCAAAAAAAGAAAAATGATCACGTTGGATCAAGTTGGATCAATCCTAGCAGCAAATTTCATTTTCCATCATTCTAACCAATTTTCAGAATTCCATTTCATATATCAACCAAAAGATATGCTTAAATATTCTTGTTTTACTCAAAACCATATTTCTTAATTAACAATGATGTGAGATATTCAAGATCTTCCCAACAAATATATACACTCTCATTTGGCACAAGCTAGCACAAAAACAAAGTTGATAGATAATAACAAAGTTAAAACACGTACATATGATATGCATAAATATAGAAAGTTCTAATGTCTTATTTATTGTTTATTTAGGGTTATTATTATTTAATGGTAGAGTTTTATAAGAATTAGGATTGTTCATATCATTATTAGAATTAGTTCCCCACTAGAGTAGAATTGTCTATCAACATATAGGCTCAGTGATATTAAAAACTTTAGACATTTTATTACTAATATTGTGGGAAAGCAAGGTTTTCCTATTTTAGGAGTTTGATTTTGTATTTTCTGTTAAAAAAGATTATGGGTAGTTAAATCCCTAATTTATAGGGATTTGATTTAGGGTAGTTTCCTATTCTAATAATATGCCTAAAGTATAGCTTGTATAGCCTTCAATATAAAAGTCAATTATTGTATTCTATCGAAAAAGAAGTGAATAAGATTTTCTTCAGTTTTTTCCCATAAATATTCATAATTATTTAGAATTTCTCACTTCAATTTTTATCTCTCTTATGTACTCTTTTTTCTCTCTACTGTCCTATACAATGCTATCAAAGAAAGGTTGAGCCTTGGATGTGTTTTGCAATGCGATATTCTCACCACTAAACTATAAGTGCTAAACTACCGTCAAGGTCAATCTTTGGATGTTTTGCAGCATGGAATTTTCATGATTGAAAGACAAGTACTAAATTATGGCCAAGGTTGATTTTTGAACACGTCTTTACCCATAGCTAAGTTGCTTAGATTAATTCGGTTAATCAATCCACAAGAAAAAATTCCTTTTAAAGTAATTAATGGCCTTCCACTTCACCCATCCATTGATCTTGTTCTGTTGCCTATTGATTACCATTCTTGTGATTCTGCTCAAGTCTTTACTGACCATATTTGTGACTTTCATGTTGAGCTATGATAGAAAATTGCTTTGAGTAATGCGAATTATAAACTAGTTGTTAATGTACATCATAAGTATTCAGTGTTAACCTAAAATTTCCAACAAGAAACTTCATACCCACTCACTTGACCCATTCTCTATCATTTAAAAGTCTAGATCTAATGCATATTTGCTTGATTTTCCATCATATATAAATATAAGTACAATCTTCAATGCAGTAGATTTATTTCCTTACTAAGGCATATTCAAACCTCCAGTTTGCCTTCTTCCATTTCTATGGAACAATCCTCCA
The DNA here is from genome assembly GCF_030704535.1 of Vitis vinifera. Lineage (NCBI taxonomy): Eukaryota > Viridiplantae > Streptophyta > Magnoliopsida > Vitales > Vitaceae > Vitis > Vitis vinifera. Next base: position 11,060,480 of record NC_081807.1, on the reverse strand, counting down.
TTTCAGCCTCTCGTGCTCTCACTTCACTACCACCAATTAATGTGATTGTGGATGTATTGGTGAATAAGTATATTACTTTCCCATCTGGTGGTTTTTAATGCTTCTTTGTTTGATGAAAAGATCATTCCTCTACTGATGATACTTGGACTACTAACGAGGAGTTCCATGACCGTGATCCTAATTTTTTAGACCAATATTTGCAGCACAACTCACTGGAGTCAGGCCCTTTTTAACCTAGGAAAATGATGGAATAAAGAAATTAAATAACACACTTATCTTAGGCATTAAATATGGGAATGATGATTTTTTTTATTTTGTTATTTATTTTAGGGATATTATTATTTAGTGATAGAATTTTATCACAATTAAGATTCTTTATATTATTATTAGAATTAGCTTTCTACTAAAGATAGAATAGTTTATCCATATATAGGCTCAATGATATTAAACACTCTTCTACTTCTATTTCTCTCCCCTATATTACTACATTAAAAGTACTCCTTGGTGCCTTTGTGTAATAATATATCAGGCGCTATTCACCTTAAGAAGAAAGAAAGAAAGCTTACTGAGGCATTATCTGCCTCAACAAAGAAAAAAAGCTTACTGAGAGGCATGCACTCATTTGAAAGACTTAAATCTGCCTGGGACATCTGTATCATACACTCACATGCAAAACAATTTGCATAGCATTTTGACTATATCAGTAAATAAACAATAATGATTATCTTCTAATCCATCTACTTTCCACAATTCAAAAATACAAATTTCTTTTTTCTTTGAGAAACCATTAGAATTCACTTTGTAAAGATTTATGGATCAAAAGAATCAATCAGCAGCCCTAGTTTTCTTCTATTAGGATTGAATTTTCATTTGGCTTTTAAGCCTATTTTTTACAAGAGAAAAAATATTGTCGTCCCTATAGCTCACGATGTTAAGAAAGAAAGCTTACTGAGAGGCATGCACTCATTTGAAAGACTTAAATGTGCCTAGGACATCTGTATCATACAATCACATGCAAAACAATTTGCATAGCATTTTGACTATATCAATAGATAAACAAAAATGATTATCTTCTAATCCATCTACTTTCCACAATTCAAAAATACAAATTTCTTTTTTCTTTGAGAAACCATTAGAATTCACTTTGTAAAGATTTATGGATCAAAAGAATCAATCAGCAGCCCTAGTTTTCTTCTATTAGGATTGAATTTTCATTTTGGCTTTTAAGCCTATTTTTACAAAAGAGAAAAAATGACGTTGTCCCTATAGCTCATGATGTTACTATGCTTAAACCATGTAAATACAAATATCCAAAGATTCTAACTTGTGATGTGAATTTGATATAAATATTGCTAGTTCAGAAAAAGTGGAGCCTAATGAACTTGACAGGCCTACAATTTACATTATCATTTCACACCTACATCTACAGCCTAACAGATCCAAACTACAGGTAAGAAACTGTACTTACATTGCTTCTTTATATCAAAGACTTGAAAAAGTTGGCCAACTGGTGATCATAAGTTTTGTTGGAATCAATGGAATAAAACATTACTGCTTGATAAATTTATCTGATCTGGTTGATAATTGTTGTTTCATATGATTAAACATCTTTGCTACTCAGTTTTCCACACACAGGATCATTATTTATTAGCATTCAATATTTTCATATGGTATTTCTAACATGCCTACTAATTGCATAAAAAAATTCTCGTTCTACTGTATGATACCACTCACAATAGATATGACCAAGTGAGCAACATGAGAAACAACTACACACGCTTACCCAGGCTGATTGATTGTAAATCAGCTTTTCATCCAAGAGGGTAATCGAAAGAACACAAAGTAAAATAAATCTATGATAGTTTTTGGATTCTAAAGGCAAACTGAAACTCATTAAATCACCATAGTCATTATAATCAGCTGTAGACAAATAACTGAACCAAGTGTTTTGGCATATATCTGGTCATGACCTATGAGTAGTCCTTAGTTTTACCGGTAGGTTCAGTTCGCAATATCTGTTATGCACAAGGTTTAGAATTAAATATGAAATCAATCAACTAAATTTCTAAATGGGGTTATTGCAAATCCATTACCTTCTGTTGATTTCCACACCTTTGAATGTACAAAAACAATCACATAGGTTTCATGTGTTCCAAGAAATAATTATATTCTAGGGAAAGTTCATTGAGAAACAAATTAACTGAAGTCAATGAACACTTTTCCCCAAATCGTTCCCTATTAAGAACAATATGAAGGAATCCACAACATTACTAAATCAAGCATAGCTTTTGTCTATTAAAATTATAACCTTCTGTAATCTGGTTTTGCCCTACAAGAATTCAAAATTCTGAAGGAGGACAAATCATACAAGTACTTCGATGACATTTGCTCGCATTATATACGAGACATTAGCTTAAAAAACTTAGAATCCAAATGAATGGAGGGTCAGGGATTCCCCAGAAGGAAACAAAAAGAAGAAGGGATGAGGGCAAAAGAAAAAGGGATATGCCCAGAAAGAAGGAAAAGTGAAACCAGCAAGTAAAGTTGTGAAAACAAGACCAACTCATGATCAAACCAAAAATAAATTTCAAAACGAAAATAGAAAAGAAAACCCATCGAACAAAACAATATAATGTAACGAATATAAATCGAAACAACGGTTGAACAAAAAGAAAAAAAAGAATAGAGATTCTTCACCTCTTCACCTTTATTTGGGAGCGATGGCTTCTGGTTGTGGCAACCAAGATCAGTCTGTACAGAAATAACAACAGACAATGCATTAGCATACGAACAGTCAAAAGGAAAGAAAATCACAGAGAAATGGAAATTGAAAAAGATGAATGCGAGTGCATGAACTGACAAATGCACTTGTATTCAGACCATAGAGCTATGAAGAACGGCCATGAAAAGCCAGTCCATGGGATGGAGGACGAAGAAAATGAACAAAGACTGAGACCCAGAAAAGTGTGGAGGCATAAACGAGGAGAAGCACCATTTCAAATGAAGAAATCAACAGCGGAGAAAGCGGGTTTGATTCTGTGAGAGACACAAATGGGCACAAAAGAAGTGAGAGAAAAAAATATCTGAAGAGAGAGAAGAAAATATCTGGATGAACATTCATGTACTGATGTACAACCGCATGTGTGTGGGCTCTAGAATAATCCAGAAAAGAGGATTGCCTGCCTAGTGTTTCATTATTCTGCCTCCTCTTTGTTTGACCGGTTGTTACCAGCTAATCAGGGGTACTCATGTCACTTTGGGGAAGAATAAAGGGTACTTCAGTCCATAAATATTATAATAAAATAGTCTTCCAAAAATATTTTACCGCTGTTTTCCAAAATTGTTTCAAAAAAAAGAAATTGAAAAAACCCATAAACAAAAAAAAATTTTACATCCTTAAAAATAAAAAATATGATCTTCTCATGCCATCTCTTTGAGTTTTAACTTATTTTCTAAGAGTAGTTTTAAAAAATAATTATAAAGAATTATTAAAACTAAAACCTTACATATAAAAATTATTTTTAAAAATATAAAGAACAGGTTAAAAATATTTCATATTTTTAAATAAATATTTATTTTACAAAACATCATAAAATTATTTTTAAAAACTGATTTTCAAAACTATTTTCAAAAATAATTATGAAACAAAATCATATATTTTAAGTATTATTATATTAAAATCAAAATCAGAAAAAATTTTACATTCTTAAAATAAAAAATATGATCTTCTCGTGCCATCTCTTTGAGTTTTAACTTATTTTTTAAGAGTCGTTTTAAAAAATAATTATAAAGAATTATTAAAACTAAAACCTTACATATAAAAATTATTTTTAAAAATATAAAGAGCAAGAATTTTACAAAACATCATAAAATTGTTTTTAAAAACTGATTTTCAGAACTATTTTCAAAAAAATAATTATGAAACAAAATCATATATTTTAAGTATTATTATATTAAAATCAACTTTAAACTAAAAAGTAACTGGGAAAACAAAATATAAAAATAAATCTATATAAAAATATCCTAATAAAAATATTTTCATCATTATATTGAAATATAATAATTAATGTCATGTGAAATAAAATATATTTTAATATTTTTTTTTCAAATATTTTCATTTGACTAAACAATATTTCTTCTTTTTTTCATTTATTTCCATAAGCATCATGTCTTTAAATTCTTTCAAAATTTGGATCACTTCATCAGGCACTTCTAATGATTGATCTATCTTGTTCTCAATTAAGATTGCGACATAATCCATGTTCTCACGTTTCAATTCTTTCTTTGTTTAAAAAGCACCAATCATCTCGGTTTGACCGTTCTTTATGATTTTCTCTCTTGTTGTAGGTTGTAAGTAAAAACTTGAAAAATATTTTTTAGTAATTATTAATTAGTTAATAAAAAAAAAAAGGTTGGAGAATGGTAGGCATTTAGGAGAGTAGAGGAGTGAAAGCAAAAAAGAAGTGATATGGGAAACGAGGTGGGATTTTGGATTCCCACACAATCTTACTACTAATTCCACGTTTGTTTTAATATTACTTAGGGTTTGTAAACCAAATGGGGCCATCCACTTTGTTTATTTGGATGCTTACGTCACGGCATACGCAATCACCTGTTATTTTATTTGATGCCCACTTGCAACTGCGCTTTCTTTATTACTTCAATACTTTATTCCATTCCACTTCATCTATAAAGTAATGCTTGTTTTTCATTTTTCATAAAAATAATTCAAGTTCTTGGAGTTTGGCCACAAATTATTTCCACGTCAAATCGAATTTAGATTGCACTAATTCTCAAAGAATCGATATAAACCCTCTACATCCTCCACATAGAGTGGGATTGGTTAGTAAGCTTTTTTCTTTGTTGCTGTTTAGAGGTTTTATCAGGTAAAATTGCTAACGTCTATATAAATTCAAGCCTAATAATAAGAGTAAGGTGATGTTTGTATTTTTACTTTAATTGTAAATAAAACTTAAGACTAAATATTACTTAATTTTATTAAGTATTAAGTTGTTTATTTTTTAAATATTATTTTTTTAATATTAAATAGAACTTAATATTAAATACTATTTAATAATATTAAATATTAAGTTATTTATTTTTTGAATATTATATTTCTATTAAGTATTATGAAGTAAAAAAAAAAAAAAAACCAAATTCGTTTTAATTATAGTAGTTTACTTTTAGTGTTTGAAAACAGTTGAATATTTTAATTTTTTCTATTCTGTTAAAAAATTTAAAATTCACCACTTGTTTCACCTTTAATTATTTCATTTGTTGTTTCTACTTTCTCTATTTTTTTGTATTTCTCTAACCTCTCCCAAGGTAAAAAAAAAAAACAAAATTTGATTAAATTTTGTTTCATTTGACTTTTCTTGATTTGAATTTTCTTGATTTGAATTTTCTTGATTAAATTTTTTTTATTTAGATTATGTGGAGAATTTTTTATTGCTTCTTTTATGGTTAATGTTGCTATTCTTTTAAGGGATTTCATAAATTTAAAAAACCAATGGAAAAAGAGAATTGTCATCCTAATTTGTTGCATATATTTTTCTTATTGCTTCCTTAAAGCATTTCTAACGTGAGGGAGAAGTTATTTAAAATAGTTTCTTCTAGCATTATTATAAGGAGAAAAATAATCTAATTTTATACATTCTACATCATAAACAAAAGGATGAACTTTTCTTTTAATATTTTGTTTTCTATAATATTTATATTTAAAGGATGATTATTAGAATGAGTAGAAGGTGTTGACTCAAATTATTCTTCAAAAATAGGAATTTTTGGAATAAAGTTTGACAAATTTGATAAAATTTTTAATTGATTTTCAATTTAAATAATTTCTATGTCTAATTTTGAATTATTAAATTTAATTTTATGAGATAATGTTGACTCTAAATTTTGATTAGCAAAAATCATGTTGATTATATGATGCAGCTAATGAATCTACAGTATTTGCAAATCTATCTATCTAACATGCATGAATAACTGTCTAAATTTGCAGGACTATCTAACTTATATGAGTAATTAGCTAAATTATATGCACTACCTAAATTACATGCAAAATTATATGATGCAGAACTATTTATCATAAGAGATCTAGATGAACTAGCTCTACTCAATTTGTAGACACTCCATTTTGTCCTCTTAGCACATGCCTTAAGTGTTCTTTCAGTACTCTATAGCAGTTCCCTAGTGGCCCATTACTACCCACACAAGCTTACTTTTTTAGCCACCTTAGAGACTCTGGTCAAGGGATTCTTGGCAATCCTGATTTAGACTTAGGTTTTTTCCTTCCTTTTTTAGGATAGCTTATTTAGGTACGCGTTTAGGATAACATACTTAGGATTGTTTAGGTACACTTTTTAGGTCACTTGGATGCATCCTAAATCGCTCAAGTTCACTTAAAACACTTCTTAGGCCCACCTAGGCACCTTTTAGCTTGCACGCACTCACTCAACGTCACTTAGGCACCTTCCAAATTACACACACTCACCTTAGGTCATTTAGGACCATTGAGTCACACCTTTGGTCACTTCGGCTCACCCTAGATCACTTAGGCACATTACACTTCACCTAGATTCACCTAGGGCACATTTAGGCTCACCATAGGTCACCTAGGCATATTACACTTCACCCTAGGCCACTTAGGCCCATTGTCTTGATCATCTTACATCACTTAGACAGTTTCATGATCGCCTTAGGTCACTTAGGCGCTATCATGATCACTTTAGATCACTTAGACACTATCATAATCACCTTAGGTCACTTAGACACTGTTTTGATCACCTTAAGTCACTTAGACACTGTCCTGATCATATTAGGCACCATTTTAATCCCATCTAGGTCACTTAGGTCCACTTGACCCATTAGACATTCTTAGCATGACTTGCATGGTTGCATAGCTTGCATTACTCATTATTTATTTATTTATTTTTGCATGACTCATTATTATTATTATTATTATTATTCGGGCTACCACTTTTTTGAGAGAGTCCATGCCATTTTGGAGATATTTGGGAGATTGACTTTGACATATATTTTTGGGGAGAGGACTCTTATGGTAGTGGAGATTTGATTAATGCCATAGGGGAGATGGGAAGGATCTTCTTGGTATTGTGAACTAGAAGGAGAAAACGTGATTTTTTTTTTCCCGAAAATGGGGGTAGTCAACTGCATAGATGAGGAATTATAGGATTTTTGGGGAGTTTTTTTTTTTTTTGGTTCATTCATGAGGGTTCACAATCAAGTATTGGAGGGAGGGGTTGCAATGCACTTAGTGGAGGATTATGCACAAGCTGCCACTTTAAAACCTTCTTTGTGCACAAATATTTGGAGGTTGGGATTTAGATGTTGCTATAGTTTGCAATAAGAAAGGGGAATTGAGGCTATTGTTAGGAGAAAAATCAACGTGTGAGAGAGATGGCGGATCGACTTTTTGGAGAGCAAGGAAGCATTATTTTTATTTGGAGAGAGATTCACGTCTTTGGGTGGGGGGAAAACACATAGTTTGCCTTAGTAATTCTCCACTACCAACTGCCATACAAGATAAAAGGTACACGGGCTATAGTGGAAAAAGTAGACACGACCCATTCTAGGATCTTCAACATGCAATAACTTCATGCATAAAATCAAGGAACCAACCACACCATTCTCCAAGGAAGGAAGAGCACCATAGCCAATACGCACCATAGGGAATTTTTTGGAGAGAATCTGAAAACATCACCATAGGTCACCATTCAGATTGAAGACGAAAACACTTTAAGGTGAATTAGTCTACACGTAGGCTGCCTCTTTGGATCACATGTAGCTCGCATAATAGTGGATTCCGGGAAAAAGATAAGGGGTTGTCCACGAAAAGATATAAGCCATCAAATTTTTTTCAAAGATCGAGTCGCATACCCTTGCATAAGGAAACACAACCCGAACCTTTTTTAAAGGAGTCATACCACTAGCCACATAGAAGGGATCATCCACCATGAACTCATCTATTATTTGAAACACATACAACCCACACGCGATTTGTTTTGGGAGGTAAGTTAATTTTTTTTTTTTTAAGTTTAGTTTTTGATTCATCACATAGATTGGAAAATTTTGATTTTTTTTTGGTATGTTTGTTTGTCTTTTTATTTATTTATTAAGTTTAGATTCATTACATTAACTCATAAAAGTTTTAAATTTATTTAATTTGGTTTGGATTTTTCATATAGGTTTGAAAAATTGAAAATTGGTATAATCCAGTTTTACATTCATTTGTTGGTTAATAGTTTTCTTAATTTTGAAAGTCTTTAATTTATTTTTGTTTTAGTTGAAGTGTTTTCATGAATATTAGTTTGTTGATTCTATGTGCTGAAAATCTGGTTTTAAATTTTTGTTAGTAGCTCTAATTTATCTTAGGGTTTAAGAGTTTTCATAAATTTTTAGTTTGTTAATATAATTGATCCTATGTGCTAAAAACCTTGTTTTAAATTTGTTTTGATTGATTTTGATATATTTGTTTTAGAAATTTAGTTAATTCAAATAAAATAATTGCTTTGGTTGAACCTTATTTATTCATTTTAGAAATTTGGTTAGTTCACATCTTGCATTCATTAGCATTCGTTTTGGTACTATTTATTTGTTTTAGAAATTTAATTGGTTTAGATCTTGAGTTTGTTTTGATATTATTTATTTAAATTTGGAAATTTGGTTGGTTTACATCTTAAGTTTATTGATAATTATTTCAATTGAATCTTATTTACTTGTTTTAGAAAATTAACCTTTTTGAATAAAACAATTATTTTTTATTGAATCCCTTTTATTTGATTTAGGAAAATTAATTAATTCAAATAATTGTTCAATTCGCAATCCTTTTAAAGATTATCCAATTGTCATTGAATCAAAATTTCTCTTCACTTGTCAAAAATGAATTTTCTCCATCACAAATGAGGCTCCTTGATTCCAAATGAAAGGTGGCCAAAAAGGGGATCCAAATTAGCATTTTTTTTTTTCAAATCTCTTTAAGTTAGAAATTAAAAACCCTTTTTTTTTTTTTTTTTTGTGTCTAGTGTTTAGGATTTATCAAATCACTTGGTTCCTTTTGTCTCCTCTAAAATAGTTTTCAAAAGTATTTAAACCAATAAAAGGCTTTAGAAAATCATTCATTCTAGGTTTAGGCAAACAACACATTTTCTATAAAAATTACGCAACTCATTCATGTAAGTTGCATTCTCCTTTGTTGGTTTTCAAAATTTTGTTTTTTTATTCACGTAAGTTTGGACTTGTGCTCCCAAACTAATGAAAATACATAGGTAAAACTTATGGCTATTGAATGGGGAATTGGTGGAACCCCTACATAAAAATCATTTTTCAAAAACCTTCTTTTGATCAACTTATTCAATTTATTACACACTTGAAAATAAAATTCGATTTGACCTATTTATGATGTTTTTAAAAAAATTTCAGTGATTGTATGATATTGTAGACATCTTGAATGTGAATTTAGAACTTTGTTTGAATTGAAACGCAATTTTAAAATAGAAGAAATAAATGAGCCTTTTAGGGATTCTGTTTTCACCTGATTCTGGATATTCAAAATATTTTTGTAAAAATAAATTATTAGGTGACCTTGTAAATTTTATTTGATATTTTTAATTGATTCTAGACTTTTTGAAGACTTTAGACTTATAAAATATTGAAAATAGTTTCCCTAATTGAAAGATATATTTTTTCCTTGTTGCATTCATTGTATTGTCCTAATTTTGAACAGAGGAGTTATTTGATTGTTTTAAAAATTGATCCATGTGTCTTCTAACCTTGTATTTATTTTTCTTGTAAAATATACATTTTAAACATGTTGCATGATTTTTTGTATAATTTTTTGGCACTTCTATCTTAGTTTAAAAAATCAGTTTATGCATTTTTTTGAATTTTGTCCTAGTCTGGACCTTTAGAGATGTTTCTGTAAATTGGAATCAATTGAAGCTTTACTAAATTTATTGGGCTTTTGGTTGATAATCTAGACATATAGAAGAGTTCTTCTGAAAATTTTTATAATTAAATCCACTTTTATATATTTTTTTTAGTATTTATTCTTTAAAGGCTCTTGTTGTGATTGCATGCTGGGATTTCTATATAATGTTTAACTTAACTTTTAACTTGGAGTTAATTGATATGTCTTTACTTGATCTTAGCTTTGGTATTGTAATATATACATAATGAGGATTTCGTATGATTCCTCCCATGTTAAAATGATATCTCTAGCTATTTGTTTAGGATTTTTCAAATGAATGCAATTGTTCTACCCATTTACTGCATGTTTTTGTATTAGTTACTAACTTTGATACTTATGGCTACCTAGAGTATTAGTTTAAATTTAGCAATGAGCTTGTATGTATGTCATAGGAGATAGATGATATTCTTTTGGATTTTTTTTTTGTTTTTTTTTAGCTACACAAATGTTATATATATTAGTGTTTTGCATCATAGTTATTTATTATCATGAATTGTTCTAACCCTATTTCATCACGTATAAGCATGTTGTAAGTTATGCATACTATCCAGGTATGTTTCTCACACCTTTTATCCCTATAATTATGCAAACATGCAAACTTTCAGTGTGCAAATTTGGATATGTGTTGTTGCTTTGTATGTTTTGTTTGTTACTTGATTATTTGCATAAGATGAAATACATGTTGTATGCTATATTTGTTAAACTAACTTTGATATTTTCATGAAAGTGATTCGGGATGCAACTTAGGTACACCAATCCTCTCTTCCTACATGACTATTTCTTGTGGTAGGATTGTTTGGTTATGAATAACATATTGTTTACTCTTAAGCTTGATCACCTTTACTTCCTTGGTACCCTCAATCAATTAGTTAATTGTCATACTTTCCTCAACCAAGTCAATAGAGATCTTTGTAGGGCTTAGAAGGGTGATACCTTTTAAGGTACCTTCCCAATAGGTAATCTAATCCCCAGACCTAGACTTGGGTTTTTCAAAGACACATTTTTCCAAAAGTTTAAGGAGTCATTTTTCTTAGGGTTTTAGTTTCTTATTTTATTTCCCCTTAAAAAAATAATTATAATAAATGGTGACTCCAATTTTTTATAAAACACAAATTTTCACCTTTAAAAAGTGAGTCTCGCCGATGAGTGGGGACACACGTGAAAATGTGGGTCCATAAATTGGTGACTCCATTGGGGATTTTGAGGATCAAGCTTGAACACGAGTTGAGGAAAATATGACATTTAATTGGCTGATTAAAGGGTACCTCCATTTTAAGGTAAGGTGATTTAGTTTGCTTGCTATTGGTTTGCTATTTTAACATGTCTTTATATCTATTTGGCTTGCATGATCACATGATTGTTTGTTCACATTTAGCATGATTCAGTCTCATGTATGTTAGATAGGACTTTGATTGTTTGATACTTGTTTGTTTTGCATGATTGCTTGTTGCATGACAATCCTTTCACTTGCTTGATGAGTGATTGTTTGTTTATGTTTACCTTCTCGCTTTAAATCTTACGTTTTTTCGGATGCTCTCACGCCCTTCACGGTGCACTTTAGATTATCCCTAAGTGTTGAGAGATGTGAGAGCCATTTGGAAACCCCCTAGGAAAGCGAGTAAGTGCATGTGTGGAGGTGATGACCACCTTGTATGGAAGCACCCTGTCTCCCTAGAGGTGTGCAGATGATTGCGTATTGTTGGAGAGTATGATCGCTTCTACTAGGGATCCCTTAACCCACCCATTCTGTCTTATAGAGCCACCTTGACATTGTAGGTTAGCCTAGGTTTAATTAGGATTTCATTCCTACACGTAGGTGCATTTGAGGGCTTTCAGAGCTGCCTTGGTCACAAATTTAAGGCTAGTAATTCCCTTTTTATGGTTTTTTTATTTATTTATTTTTATGCTAAGAGATCAATATAAGTTTGAGTGTTGCTTGGGCTATCTCTATGCATTGTGATTAGTGCATTTCCACCTTTTCTGAGCTTTTTAAAAATCATATTTTACCTCATCCCTCCATACCTTGTAGAAGTGTTATTCCATTCAGATTGGACTCAACTTCTAAGATCAGAGTTGGAGATAGATTAATCAGGGTTTCAGAGTGGTCAGATATGGATTCTAAGCATGTTACAATAGATCAACTTACCACAGCCATGGCCTCGATTCAAGAGGCAATAGCAAGTTTGAGTAAAGTGATTGATGGGTAGTAGGCCCAATAGGTTCTTATTCAGGATGGTACACAGTTTGAGTCAGTACCACCACCACCTCCTTTGACCAGTCAGTCAAATCCACATCCCACACCTTTTGTTTTTCATGGTGAGACAAAGGTTTCCTCACCCCCTATTGCAGTACCCACTCCGACTTTAGAGGACACCCATGCTCGTATGGATAGACTTGAGAATCATATGAGATAGATGAGGGGATTAGAGAGGATAGTTGATTGGGATGACTTTGATGGAGTACCATTGGTCAGTTTGTTGACCAATTTTAGGATGTTAGACATTAAGAGATACATTGACATTAGTTTTCCTCACATTCACCTTTGTTTATACAATATAGTTATGAGGGTTCATGGACTGGATGAAGCCTAGATGGTCATTCTATTCCTCATGTCCTTGAGTGGTACAACTCAACATTAGTTTGTATCATTGGATTCCTTTCACTGCAGGACTTGGGATGATTTAGCTTAGGATTTCTTGAGACAGTTTTCCTTTAGCATTGTTGTGGATGTATCCAAGAGAGAGCTTGAGACTATAAGATAGGGACTTAATGAGTTAGTTACTTCTTTTATCTTCCGTTGGAGGGAGAAGTTTGCTTAGGTTGTTGATTGTCTTTCAAAGCAAGACTAGGTCAGTATGGTAGTGAAGAGCTTGTAGCTTAAGTTTGCCAAACACTTGATGGGATTTCCACACACAAACTTTGGATCTTTGGTGCATGCACTCTATGACATAGATGATGGTTTCTCTCAAGGGTTGTGGCTCGATTTTTCTCCTTTTGACTCTAGGAGGAAGAGACTAGCAGGAGGATAGAGTACAAATGATGTTAATACTATTACTATGGAGAGTTAGAGATCTCCCAAATGTCGCTAGTCAACCCTACATGCTGCCAGAGTATATTTTTCTTACCCATAACATTAGCATAGATAGTCAACTCATCCTCGACCTTCTACTTGGACGTACCCCTATCATACTTCATCATAGCCATGTTATGCTACTCAGTTCACAAAGACACCCCCTACCTCGTTTCTTAGAGCTAGACCTCCACATACTCGTACTTCCTTTGCTCCGAGAATATCATGATGTTTCTCTCAATTAGAGGTGCCATTGAGTCGGGCTTTTCAGAAGCTTGTGAGTGTTAGGTTATTGACCCTATTAGAGCCTAAGCCACTCCCACCTCAATTTAGGATGGATCTACATTGTGCTTACCATAAGAGAAAGAGACATGATACAAACCAGTGTGTTGCTCTTTGACATGCCAACCAGGATGTTCTTGATTAGGGTTTGATTAGCTTGGATCAGCTAAGTGAAACCCCTAATCCTTTTTCTACTCATTCTACCCATTTGGTTTCTACTTCTATAGTCAATCTTCATTCCATTAATATTGTTGAGGGTGACAACATACATATGATGAGTTTAATGGATACTTAGCTATATTTGTTATATTGGATGAGAGATCCCATGGAGGTCATTAGTATTTTCTATAGGATAGTAGCTTTCATAGAGAAGGTTTTTCTCTATGATGAGCTTGAGTTGGATGTATTGGATGTCAATTAGATGGTCAGTATAAATTCACCAGGGATAGTTTACTTTCTTGATGTGTTTGAGGTCTTCATCATTGAGAGTTCAAAGGAGATTCAACTTGTTAATATTTCGGAGTTGTTAGGGCATCTTGCTTATGTCGATGATGTATTTAAGGATGTTGTTGGCCCAACTATGGTAGAGTCCGATCTTTTGGGTTCATAATTTTTTTTTTGATGCACTATTGAGTTTTGTCTCTTACTCTGATGATGTACTTACCCCTTTATATATGGATTTGAGTATTTTCGAATATTTGTTTGGCTCTTGTGATGACATTATTCTTGTGCATCTTATACATCCCACACCACATGTCATTAGGGAGTTGACCCTAAAGGGGACAACGTGATTGATGTATTTAGTTGAAGATTAGTTCTCAGACCCAAGTAGCATAGATCAACTGAAGAAGTATTACGTTTGAGACCATGGTCACAAGATGGGTGGCCATCATTTCGGTTAGCCTCATACATTATCACCCTTATCGATATATAGATCATTGCTAGCCCATTGAGCCTCCTGTGGTACATTATAAGCATTTCCTTCTTATAGCCTTGCTTACCTTTTTTAAACTAGGGTTGGGACCCTTTTATGTATATGTATGCTTTGCTAGGAGAGTCTCATGAGCTTTGGACTTATAGGCATATCTTCATCATCTTATCACCTTATTTCATTACATTTCTTCTATTATCACTTTTTTCATCTTCTTCCTTTGTTTTTACCATTGTTTGTTTCATTCGATCTTTTCCTTCACTTGGATTGGTGATTCTTCACATTTTAGAGCATAAAGGGTAGTCATATTATCCCTTTCACTCCATTTTTTGGCGTTGATTTAAGGATTCTAGCTTGAGAGGTTATCTCATGGGTGGGGGTTTCATATGTTCATTAGTGATTTGAGAGAGTTTGTCCATTCCTTATGATTTCTCATTGGAGAATGATTTATTGATGATCAGAGTATGTGCATTCATTTGGAAAAAATAAAAAAAAATAAAAAAAATAAAAAATAGTGCAATGATGTGTTTGTTTACAATATCCTACTCCATTGAGCACTTATATCACCCTTTTGAGGTTTTTTTTATTTTTTTTATTTTTTTATTATTTTTATTGGGTTTATCTATCATTGGGGTTCAGGTGAGATTCTCATGAGGGCATTTCACTTTTTGGGTTACTTTTGTTAAGAGGTTATCTCATGGGTGGGGGTTTCACGTGTTCATCAGTGATTTGAGAGAGTTTATCCATTCCTTATGATTTCTCATTAGAGAATGATTTATTGATGATAAGAGTATGCACATTCATTTGGAAAAGAAAATACAAAAAATAAAAAATAGTGCAATGATATGTTTGTTTACAGTATTCTACTCCAATGAGCACTTATATCACCATTTTGAAGTTTTTTTTTGTTAAGTTTATCTATCATTAGGGTTCAACTGAGATTCTCATGAGGGCATTTCACTCTTTGAGTTACTTTTGTTATGTTTTTGGAGTGTTGAGGGTTCATGTGAGAGTTCTATGAGATATTTCACTTTTTAGATCATGATTGATATGTATTATGGGTATGAGAGATGAGTGGCCTTTTACTAGGGTCTCTGGATCATTGCCATTTCCATCATTCCATCATTGGTGATATGACTTTCCTTTGTTGTACTAATATGGGTTGATCATCATCCATTCTACTTCCTCTTTGCCAATCCATGCTTTCCTGTCACCTCTTTTTTTATATTGATTTCTTCTTTTATTCCTTTCCTACATCGATACACATTTCTTATTTGAAACCTTCTTCACATTATTCACATGTTTCATTGATAGCTTAACTATTTCTCATTTTTCTCTCTCCTTTTACCATTGAAATTTCCTTTGGTTACTTTTAGGTTTATGGCTTATGAGATTTTTCCATGCATTGCGTCTTATACACGAGGGTATGGGTTTGATCATTGGGTATTTGAGCCTAATTTCACTTCGTTTCTTCACCTTATCGCCCTAACCTATGGTACATCCCATGTCTTAAGACCACCTTAAGGCGACAAGATCAGGCGTTATCTTTGACAACCTCTACTTACGTTAGTGTTTGGGATTTGGTTGATATGTAGACATCATCTTGTTTCTTCTTATGGAAGATACTTTTTTTTATACTTGGAGGTGATTTAGTGATGGGTGTAGACAATTGATTCATCTTAGGGTGGACGTTTGATGTTACCTAACCTCATGTTCTATTGTGCATCAGCTATCATACATCTCTCATTTGTTGAGATTATCATATTGTCATTGGTTTGCCTGGTCACGTTGTTTATGATGATGGATGTAGACTCGATAGTTTGGTTTCATCATGATTTCCTTAGTGGAGTTCATCTCGAGCCATTGAGTTACACTCATACTTTATGATATCATCACTATTCTCGATGGACTTACCCTAGTGAGACATGTTCTCAGTGGAATAGATCAACATGATTATTTTCGATTCCCAATGGGGTATGCTTTTGAGCTAGCATGATGGGTCATTGCACATATACCTTCTGAGTTGTTGATTGTCTTACCTTTGGACATAGAGATGATGAGTTAGTGTCATTTGGGAGGTCTTTAAGACTTTGCATCAATTGCTACATTAGGGGCATATTCCCCTTTCTTTTGGTTGAGATGAATCTTTAGTGTGGCATTTTCTTTGAGCTTGGGCATTTTCACTATTTAGAGTTCCCTAGTGGAATGTGTTGAGATGGTATCAGTTCTAGTGGAGCATTTCTTGAGGTTTTGATAGTTTTTATCATCATGATTCCGTAGTAAAGATATTTTGAGAGGGATTAGTTTGATTGTTATGCATTCTAGTTCCTTAGTAGAGTGCATTATGAGTTATGGACAATTTTCCTTGAGATGCAAAGATAGTTTTCAATGAATTATTTTGAGATTGTGGCGGATCTTATTAGAGTACTTTCGAGATGGATCATTTCTTCCGTAGCCTAGTGGATCGTTATTAGGACAGAGACAGTCCCTAGTGGAGTATTGTTGAGATCATTGGTAGTTTCCCTGATTCTGGATTCCACTTGTGGAATATTTCCAAGATAGACTAGTGGATTATTGTTGAGTTTGAGATAGTTTTTAGTGTAGTGTACCGATCCTATATACTGGGACATATTTCCCCATTTCGAGATTACTAAATTCTTATCAGATTTAGTTAAGGATTCATCAGAGACATGCATATACTCTTGAGATTATTATATTCCCTGTCTTTATTTATTTTTATTTATCATCCTTTGAGATTAGAGTTAGAGTATTTTCTTTGAGACATTGATTTGTTCTCATTTTGATTTTTAGTAGATTGTTGTTGAATTAGAGACAGTTCTTAGTGCAATACACAAATCCTTCATACTGGAACACATTTCCTCACTTTGAGGTTATCGGATTCAGTTAGGGCTTCATCAGAGGCAAGTTTCCACTCTTGAGATTATCAAATCCCTTGTCGTTTTGGCATTCTTTTAAGATTAGAGTTGGAGCATTTTCTTGGAGACATCAACTTGTTCTTTATTCTATTTTCTTAGTGGATTATCATTGAATTAAAGACATTTTGATTACCATTATTCCTTAAGGAGTATTTTGAGTTAGTCAGATGAGTGAAGATGTTTATGCCTTCATTATGTGGATTAGTTTAGTTTCTCGACTTCAACAAACTTTCTTGAGTAGTATGTTGATATCTCATCAAAGCATTCAATTTGATGTCATCTTATTCAAAGAATTTGACTAGCGTTCTATTTATCTCAATTGAGCATCTTATATGTCATGTTGACAATTGTAGTTTGAGATATTGGACAGAGTCTTGATATAGTTTGTTCTATGATGGATTTTTGGGTGTTAGTGATTTCTCATTATGAGAGATATTTTGGATTCGTTGTTAGGACACTTTTGAGGCATGCAGAATTTGACCTTGTTAATGATTGATCATTATCTGATACTGGGGCATGCCCCCTTATAGTTGTATTATGATGAGAGTAGTTTTTATGAATGAAATATAAATAGAATGAGTGAACATTAAATAATTAATTTACTTCATAAAATGATGATGGCTACTGATGCCCTATAGAATCAAGACTAATAATTATGATTTTCATGCTATTGGTGCCTTAGTAATAAAGTTCATTGGTTTGCTTAAAGGATGGTGGGATCATTATTTGAGTTAAACTGATAGAGAATACATATTACATGCAAAAAAGACAATAATTAAAGAAGAATGAACATCAATCCAAACCTATGAAGAAGATGTTGTCAACACTCCAATATTTGCAGTAACAAAACATTTTATAGGAGATCCAGTCTATTTTAAAAAAATAATTTCATAAATTCTCAATAATCTTAGATATCCTAAACTTCAAGATTTCAAATGGTATAAAGATATGTTTTTAGTCAAAGTTATGACCAGATTTGATTGTGGAAACCACTATTGGAAGAAAAAATTTATATTAGGGACCCACTTTATTTGCTGAAAATATGAGACAAAGAATTAGAGATGTGTATAATGGAAAAATTCCTTATGAATCATTAACATATAGAGAATTAATTACCTTTATCGATAATGAAGGTTTAATTTTTTGTACATATCTCAAATTAAAGAGTCAAATGAAAAAAGAGAAACAAAATAATAAGAAAGAATTAGGAAAATTTTGTTCATATCATAGATACAATACCATAGTAGCCCTTTCTAATAGAAAAAAAATAAAAAAAATAATATAAAAAGTAAGAAGTCATTGACTGAATCAAAATTTAAAAAAAAAATTGTAAAAAAACACTAATAAATTGAAAAATTCCAATAAAACAACTTTATAGAAGAAGACACCAACATGCTACAAATGTGGAAAAATAGGTCATTATTCCAAATATTATCAATTAGAAAACAAAATTAATTCTTTAGAAATAAGTGATAAACTAAAAAATCTAATGATAGGATTAATTATTAATGAAGAAGAAGAAGATTCAACTAAATATTATGAATCAGAAGAAGAAAATCAAATATTAATAACCTAAGAGACATCAAGTGAAGATTCAAGTCAAGATTAATCAAATAATCAAAATGAATGTGATGATATTTGTGCATGCTCTTATAAATCAATAAATTTTATTTCAAAAGAACAAAAAACTACCTTAAACATTTTTATTCAAAAAACAAACAACCATCTACAACTCATAAATTACAATATATTTTCAATTCTGGTATATTACAGATAAACTATTTAGATAACTTATTTATATGACAAATATTATACTAACGTTAAAATTTTTCTTATAGATGGAGCAAGAACAAATTAATTTTGGAAAATTTACTCTTCTTGTATTTCCTAAAAATAATATGTCATTCAGAATTCATAAAGATGTAGATAATTTAAACAGATCACAAAAATGCATTTTAGACAATCTCCGGAATGCACAAAGTAATATTCAAAAGTTTGAAGCTTTAAATGCATTATTTTTTTTATTTTAAATAGATTAATGATAATTTAGACAGATTTGCTAACACTTCAAGTTCTGATACACATCGCACCACAATGGATATAGATCTTGAAAGTTTTAATCATAGGAAACAAAGAAAAATTTCTAAAGAAGCGTCAAAGGTAACATTTAAAAAAAAATTCAAGATATTCAAAATGAATTTCCAAAACTTTCAAAAGAAGGTCAAGAATTTCAAAAGACAAGATTTTCATTTTATCAACAAAAAATTTTAAATTTTCTACATGATAAGTTTAAAGGCCCAAGCTACTAGAGAAGCACAACAAGAACATATAATGCAATTCATTGCTAACTATAACACTTTTGGAATTCCTATTCAAGGAATGAGTTTTATTTGACAAACTCATTATGACAACACAAAGAATGAGTGTCCAAAACTCAACCCCTTGTGTAAAGAAATTTCATTAGAAAAGCAAAACTGTAAGTGTGCCCTCACTTATAGTATTTGCAACGCCAACATTGACTTAAACAACTATAATCTAATAGTCGTCAAATTCAACAATGAACAAATCAAGTTAACCCCTACTCTCCTCCTAGATTATGAAATAATTCATCGATTAATTTTCTCCAATATTGAGCAAATTGGTCGATTTGGAAGAAAATTAGCAATATGTGTTTTGAATCCCTTCATTCTAGGATTCAAATTAGTTGAACTCATAATTAAAAGCAAACCTCCAGAGTGGTCGAATGATGAAGAAGTTTATCTTGCCCAACATCTTATTTTTCTCAAAGTTTGTTCAAGAAAAGATTATTTGTTTGGTACAGAAATCCCTTGGCTTTGTGAAAAAAAAAAATCGTCATTAGAGATAAAAAAAAATGATAGCGAGACAATTAGATTATGAGATTTATAGTTCTTCTAACTATAAATTCATTGTTGAAGACAATATTCAAAAACTCATTTCTAAACCTTTAACAACCCTTTCAAAAATCATACAATATATGGATGGTACTATTCAAATAAAATTTGGTCCAACCTCAAGATATTCATCTACTCAAGAATTTCTTTTAACAAGATCTTTTACTTCAAGTACAAATTTAAATAGTGTTAATTTTACTCCAAATATTCCTATTCCTGTTTATCAACAACAAGAGTCTCCACCTATGTCTCTTACTCATTTTGATATGTGTCCTTTTCAAGTTAATATTATTCATAAGAAAAATAATAAGAAAATTCTCTCTCCGCTATGGGCGTTGGTGACACCTTTCCAACTTGGACTGATTTGAAGGACCATCCAGTGTTGCACCCTATCGTCGTCCTCGTTCTCATTCATGTCCTTAATCTTGAACTTGATCATCTTCCTGTCGTTCAACAAGTGGTGTAGGAAAGTATCGCATGTGTCTTACCACGTCATCTCTAAATGGATGCCTTAATGATTGCGGTGACAAAGAGATGAGTAGTGTTGTAGGTAAAGTAGATGACACCTTAATACTAGACAACATAGGTATATGAAAATAAGGTCCATTAATATGAGAATGCAGTAGCTCCTGGATGAATGATATACCAACATCTTCCTGTATCACCCCCTCATCAATGGATGAAAGTGATGAAGGAAGTAGTGACTATTTTAATGGTGTAGAGAAAGTAAAGGTAATATGTTATAGAGGCAAGGATGCTATTGAAGATGATGATGGAAAATTTAGTCATGCATCATTGATAGAGAAGTATTGATCATGAGAAATATGCCCTCCTTGTGTTCATACACCTCCTCCTTTAGTTCGTACCCCACAACTTCTAGTTTGTACCCCACCACCCCTAGTCCATGCCCTACCACTTTTAGTTTGTACTCCTCCACCTCTCATTTCTACCTCCTCATTCGATGATTGTTTCCCTGTATCAATGACATTGAAGGGAATAAGCAACCTATCAGCCTCATGTATAACCTCTAAAGTGGTTGCACATAGTTGATGAATTTCATCCTAATGACCTATATTAAGAGTATCTGGACTAGTCTACCAATGTATTTGTTGCAAGATGTGATTAAATAAGAATTAAAAATGAAAAGTTAGATGTTTTTCAAATTAGAAGAAAGTGGAATAATAAATAAAGAGACATTGTAACTACTACTATCTTCGATAAGGATCCATATGGAGTTGCAAAAAGGTTAGTGATGGAATGATACAACACAATATATAGGTGGTTAGACCTAAAAGAAGTAGATGTTGCTTTAACTTTAGCAAGATGATCGTGCCTAGCCTCTTATGTTTGAATATAGTGATGATGAATAGTCATATAATCCAAATCATGTTGACCTCTTAAATCATATTTATGTAATCCCAACTCTATATTGTATTTCATGGGAATACCCTATAGTAGCCCCGAATTGCCTAAAAAACTGATAAGATCTATGCCACTCCACCATGTGAAAACAAATAAGGAGTGAGATAGTCAACCACAAGTCAAAGGTAATAGTATAGTAATTTGGGTGTTTAGAGATGACATCATTAGTATATGGCTCCCATATAATCTGCAATTAGTTTTCAAATATGACTCACATTATTTAGTAATATTTTGACTAAAAATGGTTAAAAAATTAATTTAAAAAATGAATCTCTCATTTACTCTGGCATAAGTTGATCAAGTAGATACTTATATTGGGGAAACACATGCATAGGTGTTGAAGTAGTATAAAACTCATCTCTCCAACTACAAAATAAATATATTAGAAGTTTGTATGATTTTTTGTTTATGTATATATGTGTGTACATATGCTATAACTAAGATTGAAAACATATCGCATGCTTAAAGGCAGTCATGGCAATACTCTATCATGTGGGAGCAAATGTAAACATAGAGGTGCTATAAAGGGAAATCTGCCCTATGCCCATAATTGTAACAAAATGAGAGGACCCAATACATCATGCACATCAACATAGGATGCCAAACACATCTCTTGATATAGCCAAGCTAGGCAAGTACTACCTTAATTATAATTACTAGTAACTTCAAAATCCTCAAGTAGTGGTAAAGACATTAGATGTACTCTATTGTTCGATTTATCTGCAAAAAGAAAACATTCGATCAACTATAAGATGAATACCCAAGCATAGTGTCACAAGAACTCCACATCAACATCGAGTGCTAATGAAGGAAAAATGCTCTGTTAACTAAGTCAAACAAAGTCTTTATCCAAATATATCTCTATTTTCAGGCACCACTCCTAACAATGTAGCACACACCTCTCTCCATTCCAAGCATGTGCTACCAGTAATTGTAACAACATTGATTGGTAAGCCTAGAATAATGTTAACATCCTGAAGTGTGATAGTAAACTCTCCTTGAGGTACATGGAAAGTGTGGGTCTTCGGGCACCATTTCTCTATAAATGTTGTAATAAGGCATCAATCTAATGAAATGAAGCCTAATCAGGCAACACCATAGAATCCAAAATGTTGTAGATATGGAATAATGTGTGCATATAAAACATTATTATGATAAAAACCAACCTTACGATGTTGACAATGGAGCTCTCTAGGATCTTTTCTTGCCTATATAAGTGAAGATCGGTGTATTTCCTGGTTATATAAAGCAAAACAATCTAAAGGTCCTAGATCCATAAGAATGTATTCCTTACATCATTTAAATAATTTCATTAGTTTATTACATGACATTGTAATGAAATTATGTGAAAATAAATCAATGTTCATGTTTAATGTTACAAACAAATTCCACATAAATAGTAAAAATTTTCTATAAAACTTACAGTATCATTGAGTGGTTAGGTTAGAAGATTGTCTTCTATTAGAACATTTTCGATGATTGTGACCTTCTTGTTTACAAAGCCCATATCAAACTTTGGCACTTAGTTCTCTCTACTCCATTTCATTCTTGATCCTTGAAGATCTTGGTATCCCTTTATCACGTAATAAAACAATATTAGGATGGACAATTGGAAAATTAGGTTATAGCCAACAGGATTAATGTGGAATATGATTAAATTATGGTGTATAATAACAACTATATACATCCATCCTATAATGTTTGTCAACAAATTACCAATTATCAATCCTTGCACATGCACATACAAGTAGCACTTGTGAACATGAGATACTAAAGAATTGTCATTTATTACAAGTACATGTTCCTTCTTCCAACTTCACAATTTGTATATTGTTTCCTTTATCCATATGAAACCTATAGGGAGCAGTTGTCATTTCAAATATCTTATTTGAATGGTAAAAGATTGCATAGTGTGTTCACCAGCCCTTGACTCATATTTTGTTATTTTGTTAATGGCATAGAAAGTGTACAAATCTCCATTTGCAATTTGAGTTCGTATCTTTACATGATGAGTCTCGAAATAAGAGGCATAACGATAGAAAGTTAATTGAACAAGAGTAGTGATAGGCAACATTCTAACCCCCTTAAGCAACCCATTGATGCATTCAATAATATTTATGCTCATCCATCCATACCGATGTCCTCTATCATGTGCCAAAGTCCATTTCTTCGTGTCCAACCTTTGAAACAATTCTAAGCACTTCTCATCCAACCATTTTAACTTAATCATACATGACTCATACTTCCATGGTTGATGTTGAGACCCAATTTTATACACTAAGTCTTTTAACATCTTATTTCTATATTTATCATTGAAGTTGCTTGCTACATGCCTAAATCAATGTCAAGTTTTTATTAAATTGAATAATTCATTTATATGCTCATGATCATTGATAGATAGTCTTTATTGTGTTATTCCATTATCTATTTTGCCAAGTAATGAGAATTATCATATCTCATAAAAAGGAAGGAATGTAGCACTAATTAAACACAACTTTGGCACTTACACCTAGGTCATATTAATCTAAATAGGATCAAAAGCCTTATTAAGTCTAGAATTTTACTTTCTTTGATTTCAGAAGATCTTTTAGTTTAAAATGACCAAGAGACCCTTTACTGCTAAAGGATATAAAGCCAATGAGTGTTTAGAGTTAGTGCATATTGATTTGTGTGGGCTTTTTAATGTCCATGCATGGGAAGGGTATGAGTATTTCATTACATTTACGGATGATTACTCCAGGTTTGGATTTGTTTACCTGATGCATGGGAACTTTGATGCCTTGGACAAATTCATTGAATTTAAGTTGGAATCGGAAAACCAATTAGGTAAACGTATCAACGTACTTCAATCTAATTAAGGTGGATGGTACATGTCTACTCAGTTTGATTCTTTCGTCAAGGAGCATGGGATTATATCTCAGTTGAGTGCACTTAGAACTCCACAACAAAATGAAGTAGCGAAAAGAAGAAATCGAACATTAATGGACATGGTGAGGTCTATGATGAGTTTCTCATCATTTCCTGTATCCTTTTGGGGATATGCCTTAGATACTATGACTTACCTTCTTAACCTAGTGTCCTCTAAGTCGGTACCTTTGACTCCCACAAAGATATGGATTGGTCGCAAACCTACTTTGCAACACATTCACATTTAGGGTGTCCAACACATGTACTAAAACCAAAGGTAGACAAGTTGGAAGCAAGTTATGAGGTGTGTCTATTTGTAGGCTATCCAAAAAGAATGAGAGGACATTAGTTTTATAGTCAGATTGACCGGAAAGTATGTACAAATGCCTTATTTTCGGAAGATGACAACATGATAAGTAATAGGGCAAAACATGATATATATTGAAAAACACTTGAAGACACTCCTACATTAACATAGGAGATTATGGGTTTAAAGGTTCCTACACGTACCGTTCCAGTCAGTTCTAGTGCATCAGTGCATCGTTGTAGTGGGGGAGGGGGAGGGGGGGGGGGGTGGGGGGGTTGTTATTCAACTAGATAGGTTCATGTATTTGGGAGTCTTTTGAGGAATTCAGGAGGAACATGAGATTGATCCCACAAATTACGATGAAGTAATGAGTAGTGATGATGCTATTCTAAGATCTTGTAAAAGCACCTAAAGGGATAAAACCCATAAGATGTAAGTGAGTCTACTAGAAGAAAAGAGGGGTAGATGGAAACGTAAGACATATAAGGCTAGGTTGGTAGCAAAGGGTTATAGTTAGAAACCTAATTTCGATTATGAAGAGGCCTTTGCACTAGTAGCCATGCTTAAGTCCATCAAAATAATCCTATCCATTGTGGCGCATCTTGATTATGAGATATGAAAAATGGATGTTAAGACAATGTTCTTGAACGGTGATCTTGAAGAGAGCATCTATATGATGTAACCGGATGGATTCATAGCAAAGGGCCAAGAACACCTTGTGTGCAAGTTGCATAAATCCATTTACGGATTAAAGCAAACATTTTGCTCATGGAATAGACGTTTTAATAAGGCTATCAAGATACTTGATTTTGATCAAAATGAGGTTGAGCCTTGTGCGTACAAAAAGACGTAAGGAAGCATCATGATGGTTTTGGTCTTGTATGTTGATGACATTCTACTCATTGGGAATGATGTAAGGTTATTTCATCAATCAAGATCTAGTTATCTACTCAATTTTTGATGAAAGATTTGGGTGAGGCGCAATATATTCTTGGGATAAAGATCATTCGAGACCACAAGAATAGAAAAATTGTATTGTATTAGGCCACTTACATTCATAATATTTTGGTTAAGTATGTGATGCAAGATTCAAAGAAGGGTCTACTACTCTTTAGGCATGGAATGCCGCTTTCTCAGAATGAGTGACAACTAAAGAGAAAGATAACATAAAGTCGGTACCCTATGCTTCTATGGTAGGTAACCTTATGTATGTGATGTTGTATACTAGACCAGATATTTGCTTTGTTGTAAGGATGATGGGTAGATATCAGTCCAATCCAAGCATGGACTATTGAACAATGATCAAGCATATACTTAAACATCTTTGAAGAACGAGAGATTAATACTGGTGTATCATTGTGATGAGTTGTTAGCCCTTGGGTATACAAACTTAGACTTTTAGTCTAATAGAAACTCTCGTAAATCTACTTTCGGTTTTATGTGCACTTTAGGTCGTAGGGCTGTTAGTTGGAGAAGTGTGAAGTAATCTCGTATTGCTGACTTCACTATGGAAGTCGAACATGTTGTTTCTTCTAAAGTAGCAAAAGGAGCTGTTTGGATTCAAAAGTTCTTGTTAGGACTTAGGGTAGTACCCTTGGTTATACCATCCTTGGTATTGTTTTGTGACAACAGTGAGGCAGTGGCATAGTCCAAAGAATCAAGAAATCATTGAAAGGGTAAGCACATTGAGAGAAAGTATTACTTGATACGTGAGATAATAATGAGAGGAGATGTGGTTGTGGAGAATATCGCTTCTACAGAGAACTTGATGGATCCGTTTATGAAAACTTTGTCGACTAGAGTTTTTTATCATCATAGTGATAGCTTAGGTATCACATGTATGCCCAACATCCTTTAGGGCTAGTGGGAGTTTGTTGGGATTGAGCCCTAGAAAGCATGACATGCTGTAATAGATTGAGATTCATTTATAAATTTATTTATTTATGTTTCTTGGTTTCCTTTAAATATTTAATTTGTAGTAATTGGTTATTTAAGCATACACACCCCACATCACTTACATTATGCATGACTTGGTGCATTAGGAATTGCATAAAAGATCCAAGTCATGGGTTCCTTGTAGAGTGATGAGTTGTCTATTGGGATTGACCTCCTAAAAGTAAGACATGATGTAACAAAGTTAGACTTAACCATCGCCTTGCCATCCTTTTGATATATTGACATTGATTTGAGCATTTAGTCTATATCTCTTACATTGTACATGACTTAGGTGAATTAGGAGTTGCACGGAAGATACAAGTCATGGGTTCCTTGTAAGTAGATAGGTTGTCCATAGTTGTTTCATATATCCCTATGGATTGAGTCACAATTGATAGAGGCTAGTGGCAACAGGTATTCTCAATACAGACACTATGATATCTTATGGGATTGAGATGGTGTGTTTCCTTGGGTGATCCAAAGGACATGTGATCATGAAATTTGTGGCCACAATAATTCTTTTAGTGAAGTTTGACATATGCTCTTTGGAGATAGAGTATATTAATTGATCACATAATAAGTTGGATCTATAACTCAAGAATTTGAAAGGTAATCTTGATAGGTGATAACATTATCCTATTAAATTACGAACACTAGTTCATGGGGATCACATGCAGTGGATAGTAAGTTACAGACCTGAACACTTAGTGTCTCGTTGTTATTTACATAGGATATTGGAGTTTAGTTTATTCTCTATAGTGGGATATTGAATCAACTTTAGAATTGGATTCTGAGGGAGCTAGTTCTCCTATGGGTCCCAATGGTCCCTGCTTTGAGCTCGTATACCTTGTTAGCATGGATTATGAAGGTCGGATTGACTCTAGGTTCATTTTTATGCATAAAGACATTTTTAAAATTATATAAGGTTGCACAAGGGTAAGTGAACAAGGTCTCTGAATTACGCTAATTGATTAATTAGTAGGTCCTATTGGATTAATTAATCAATTAGGACCCATTTTGGGCTAGATTAAGTGACCCAAGCTCATATGGGCTCAAGTCAGTTAAGACCAATCCCTATAAATACCCTATAGGGGTTGGGGTTTCCATAAATTTTGGTTTCCACCATCCAGAGAGAAAGAGAGCTATAACCTTCATCATCTTTTCCTCCCCATCGAAAGTGTGCCAAGAATAAGGTTGAGTCATCGGGTGGAAGATCGTGGGTTTACTAGACATCCAACAACTTCAAGGTCATTTTCAACACTTGGAATTTAAGGTTTGGGGACATCCAAACCTAAAGGTTAGTACTTTAACATTAAAAGATCAATTTTTAAAAAATTGGTATTACTTCCGTTGCTTAGATCTAAGATGCCAACATTGTCCACAATATGCTAATGGATTTGGGCTATCCATTTGAGACTATAGTACACTACCTCCTAATTGGAGGGATGACTTGTCTTAACTATGAGGATGGCTTTCCCATGGTGAGTGTACTAGTGATTTGCATTAGACAAGATCTACGGTGAATCATGACGTAAGTGTGGACCCGCATTTCTCATGTGCGCCCCCACTCGATCGGCGAGACTCGCTTTTATTTGGTGAAAAATTTGTTTTTGGAAAAGTCAGAGTTGCCACTTATTTTATTTTATTTTAAAGGGAAAATAAAACAAGAAATAAAACCCTAAAAATGACTCCATAGTTTTTGGAAAAGCATGTCTTTGAAAAACCTGAGTCTAGGTATGGGGATCAGGTTACCTATTGGGAAGGTACCTCTAATAGGTAGCACCCCTCTAAGCCCTACAAAGGCCTCTATTGACTAAGTTGAGGGAAATATGACAATCAATTGATTAATTGAGGGTACCTAGGTAGGCTAAGGTGATTGCAAAACTAGCATGCCAAACAAGAAAAACCAATCATACTCATAAATGAGAGTTAGGATACGTACCTGAACCACTTCTTAAGCGCTATCATAAAACATCAATGGTTAGTTTAGATAATATATCACTCAGCATGCGTTTTATCATGAATGATCAAACAATGTAACAAATATCAAGACATCCCAAGCATTCTCAAACATAGGTATAATTCACAATGACAATCATATTTACAAAATTTAGAAGGTAGGTGACAGGGGACGTACCTGGATAGCATAGATAACTTGTAACATGCTTCCACACGACATGAGAGGTTAGATAAAAAAACGATAAAATAAGAAGTCCTAGCATGCTTGTTATCTAATTAGCATAGAAAAAATTATCACAGTATACGAAACCATCAATTATCACTTATATCTTCTATATAATTCCTAAAAAATAAATAGACACAATTTCATCAAATAGCAAAGGGGGCAACAAAGATGAGTTTTGAAAAATTTCCTTATGTAGGGGTTTCACCAATTCCCCAATTGATATACACAAATCTAGCTTGGAATTATCCCATTTGTTTGGGACCACAAGCTTGGATTCATGTCTTACTCAAAGCTATAATTTTATTTGAAATTTGAGAAAGATGCAAACCGATCAAAACATGGTTGCACACTATTTAAGAAAATGAGATTTTGATTCTAAGAACTCTAAATGAATTTTTGAAATGGATTTTTAAAGGGATCTTTTGAGAATAGTGTTATGTTTTAAAAATAAAAGAAATTAATTTGAAAACAATAAAACGTATGAATCAAAATACCAAGCAAAACAAAAGAGAACAAAATCACAAAGTAGAATTTTTGACAATTGAGAAAATTGAAGTGGTGAGAATGGAGGCCAATCTTCACTATTTTCCGATGGCCTTCGAAAAGTAAATTTTACCATAGACTACCAAAGCAATAAACTATTCAAACTTAAATCAAATAAGCTAACGAGATAACCACCAAGAATTAATGACGAATATTCAAGAAACACATCCATTAAGAATAATAATCAAGAATTAGCATGAGATCAATTAAACACACAAACGCATCTAGATTGATTAAAATGAACCAAATTAAATCAAAGCTAACAATAATTTTCAAACATAGAATTAACTTTATTAATGAACTAATATTATATAAAATACCGAAACCGAATAGATGTGTGAAGCTAAATCAAAATAAACTAAAGGCATGAATTTTCAAATATAGAATTGATTTTATTAATGACCTAAAATTATAAAAACTCCTAAAATAATTAAAATGAATCAATTTAAACGAAAGGAAACTAAAACAAAATATAAATTTAGGGAATCTAATTTCGAAATAAACTTACATTATTAAAATGAAATCTAGGCTTAGAAAAAAAAATTAACACTAATAAAGGCAAGTCTAAAATCAAATATTTAACACCTAATATTAATTATTTTAACAAAATTTTTTTTTACAAGAGCACATAAACCCGAAGTTAAATAAAAACACTATCCATAATATATTTTAAAACGAGATCTCTAACCTATAGAATTAATTTTATTGACATATGGATAAATAGACAACACATAAATAAATAATATAATTAATTAAAAAAAACATGAATTAATGGAATCAAATTTCTAAATAAGCTTACATTATAAAAATGAAATCTAAGCTTAAAGTGAATTAAACACTAATTAAAGCCAATCTAAACTTAAATTCTTAACACACATGATCAATTATTTTAACAAACTAAAATTTTACCTTAACCAAAAATTAAATTATAAAATTACATGAGACTAAATTTCTAACCTATAAAAGTAAACTCATAATCAAATGGATAAGTTGATGACAAAGACAAATAAATATGAATGAAATAAAATATGAATGAAACGAAATACGAACTCAAGGAATTAAATAATTTTTTTAATAAACTTACGTTAGTAAAATAAATTTGAGCTTAACAAACATTTTTATCACTAATTAAGGCAAGTTTAAAATATAATACTTAACACATAAAAATCAATCATTTCAACAAACTACAATTTTAACTAAACCTAAAGCCAATTCAAACCACCTTCAACAATTTTTTTCTTTTTTATTTTAAACTGAATTTTTAACCCATAGGTTCAATCTCATTAATAAATAAATAAATAAATAAGTTACAAAGCATTAGATTAGTAGCAAATAAATAAATAAATAAATAAACAACTAATAATTAAATGAATCACAACTAAACTAAATAAAGATCAAACTATATTATTTTTTTATTTTTCTAAAGTAAAATTACATGAATTCGTATTTTATGAATTTAATATAATATACCAAACTAAACCTAAACACAATTCTCATTCTGCCATATTAAAACAAAAAATGTATGCTGGAGCTAATAAATAAAGTCAAACCACACAATATAATAATAATTCCACTAAAAAACCAATCAAACTTTCATTGTAACATGAAAACCCATATATATAAAAGTTAAATGCTACCATATTTAAAGAAATTCATGCTGGAGCTAGTAATGTTAGTCAAACAACACAATATAATAATAATTCCACTAAAAAAACCAATCAAACTTTCACTGTAACATGAAAACTCATATATATAAAAGTTAAATGCTGCCATATTTAAAGAAATTCACGCTGGAGCTAGTAATGTTAGTCAAACAACACAATATAATAATAATTCCACTAAAAAAAACCAATCAAACTTTCATTGTTACATGAAAACCCATATATATAAAAAATGACTCACCTAGCCAGCTTACCATAACAATGGTATGTAGATATTTTCTCCAATGTGCTCGGGAACAATGGTATTCTGGTATGTGTTTTCAATGATGCGTGAGTGGACGGGCGTCAATGGGTCCAAATGCTGCCTCCATTTTTTCTTCGAAATCCTTTCGTTCTTCCCTCTCTTCTGGTGCGTGCTAAATGCGCCTTAAGAATGAGGTGGCTGGAAGCATGTCAATATTGGTGCAGCTGGTCGGTCTTTCCTTCCCCAAAGGCGTCACCTTCTCTTCTCAAAGAAAACCAGCCAACCCCCGCTCTAAAAAACTTTTTTTTTTTTTATCCCCTTTAACAACAACTTTCTGCTCTAAAAAAAAAAAAAAAAAACTCCCTGTACCAATCCCTGAAACTGGCACCCTCTTACGTGCAAACTCTCTTTTTATCGATCCCTCCAAAATGACACTCTCTCACATTGTCAAAACCTCTCTCTCATCCCAAAACGGTAGCCGAGTGATCCCCAAAAGAAACTCAGGAGCAGCCTAGTGTTCCTTAAAAAACCCTTCAGCAGTAGTTCGGTGATTCTCCAAAAAGAAAAATCCTCCTCTCTCACGCCGTCCTCTTTCTCTTTTTATCGATCACTTTTTTTTAAAAAAAACCCCACTCTCTCACGCTGTCCCACTCTCCTCTCTTGCAGAACGGAAGCCTTCCTCTTTATTTTTCTACACGTTCATTCCTTTTATCGCCCACCTTCCCATAATCGTCTTCTCCATTACACTCAAAATTTTATTTTTCATTCTGAATACAACCCTCCTCGTCGTTCACATACATGCTACACTTTCTCTTTTCTATGTCAAACCGCTTTGGTAAGCTTCCTTCAATCCCACATTCAACTCCTTTCTCCAGTCGCGATCCTGAAAGGAATAGCAGCAAAGGGTTTCTTTCTCTGACCAAAATGAGCTTTCAACCTTCCTATATTCATTCTCAATCTGCAGCATGATGATTGTACCACCTTGCCAAAAGAAAAGTTTTTCCTCATCCTTTGTGAAATAGAAAGTAAATGGTAAAATAAAATAAAAAATAAAACAAAAAATCATGTAGTTGAAAATTTCAAATTTAAGATTAAAATTATGCAATTAAAACTAAGATATCAAATACATTAAGAGAATTAAAATATGAAGCTCAAGCAATTTCCTACAATTAAAGTAAAGTAAACATATGAATATATATGAGATACCAATTCATGCAATAAAAAAAACTAAAATCTCGATTCTCATGCAATTTTTCGAAAAAGTGAATAAGTAAATGAATAAAACTAATAAAGGAGTAAATAAATAAATAAGTAAAATAAGAAAATCAAGCACATGCTAATCATACCTAAATGGGCCTAGAAAAAGTCAAAGTGTGCTTAAATGAACCCAAGTGTACCTAAGTGGACCTAGGGTGCCTAAGTGGGCCTAAGGTGGTGCCTAAGTGGGCCTAAGGCACCTAAACGGGCCTAGGTGTATCTAAGTGAACCTAAAGTGTCTAAATGGGCCTAGGTGTATCTAAGTGAACCTAAGGTGCCTGAGTATCTCTAAGTGAACCTAAGGTGCCTAAGTGGACCTAGGGTGGTGCCTAATGGGCCTAAAGGGTTTAAGTGGGCTTAGAGTGGTGCCTAAGTGTATTTAAGTGAACCTAAAGTGCCCTAATGGGCCTAAGTGTATCTAAGTAAACCTAAGGTGCCTAAATGGGTCTAGGGTGGTGCCTAAGTGTATCTAAGTGAACCTAAAGTGCCTAAGTGGGCCTAGGGTGGTGCCTAAGTGTATCTAAGTGAACCTAAAGTGCCCTAATGGGCCTAAGTGAACCTAAGGTGCCTAAGTGGGCCTAAAGGGCCTAAGTGGGTCTAAGTGTATCTAAGTGAACCTAAGGTGCCTAAGTGTATCTAAGTGAACCTAAAGTGTCCTAATGGGCCTAAGTCTAAATTAGGGCTGCCAAGAGTCACAATGGGGTTAAATGAATTCCTCAACCGAAGTCCCCGAGGTGGCTTAGAAAGATAGGCTACGCGAGTATAAATGGGCCACTAGGGAATTGTTGTAAAAGACATGTGCTAGAAGGACAAAATGGATGGTCTATAGTAAGGCTATCAATTGTCATGATTCTCCAAGCTACTATATTGCATAGACTCTAAACCTTAAGAGAATATCGAGTTTGTGCCAAAGTTAACATGAGGTTTTGACCTATGGGTGAGACCTTAAAGTGGTCACATATCCTTATGGATTGGGTCATTGTTGATAGAGGTTGGTGGTAATAGGTTTATCAATAGAGACACTATGATATCTCATGGATTGAGACAGTGTGTCCCCTTGGGTGATCTAAAAGACATGTGATCTAGAAGACTATGGTCATAACATTTTCTTTAGTGGAAATTTGACATATGCTCCTTAGAGATGGAGTATGTCAATTGATCACATAATAAGTGAGATCTATAACTTAAGGATTGGAGAGGTAATCTTGATAGGTGATAACACTACCTTATTAGATTATGAACATGAGTTCATGGGGAGTCTACATGCAATGGATAATAGGTCATGGACCTCGAGCTTCATCTTGTTGTTATTTACATAGGATATTGTAGTGTGGTTGATTCTCTTTAGTGGACTATTGAATCAACTTTAGAATTAGATTCTGAGGGACCTAGTACTTCTATTAGTTCTAATGGTTCCCGTTCTGAGCTCATAAACCATGATGACATGGTTTATGAGTTGGCTCTTGGTTCATTCTTATGTATAATAGTGTCCTATAATTATACAAGGTTGCAAAATGGATAGTAAACAAGTTTTTTGGATTGGACTAATTGATTAATTAGATGACCTTATGTGGTTAATTAATAAATTAAGACCCATTTTGGGTAAGATTAAGTGACCCGAGCCTTGGTGGGCTTAAGTCACTTAAGCCTAGTAAAGGATTCCTATAAATTACCCATAGGGGCTAGGGTTTCGATAACCTTGAGAAAGACTTTTTCTTCCACATCCAAAGAAAGAGAGAGATAGTGAGAACTAAGAGATCCTCCCTGCCAAAGCCCACACTTTGGAGTGCCAAGATCGTGGTTCGAGTCATCGAATGAAAGATCTTGGGTGTATGAGACTTCCAGATTCATTGTTTTTCATCTTTATTAAGTGGAATTGATTTAGGAACATTCAAATCAAAGATAAACTTTTCTAATGACTTTCCTTTTGATCCTAAAATTGTAAAAATATAATTTTTGCTTCTATTGCATAGGATCTAGTGGCTTTGAGTAGTTTTGCATGCACATATATGATTCAGTGTAAGGAAATAGAATAATCAGTTCTTGCCATAAGGATACATTATTTGCATCCCTTCATCCGTTGCTACAACATAACCATCTAAATGAAAAGTGGAATACATTCAATAACATAATATGGGTGTGTTAGAGGCACTTGTTTGAAGGTAGCATTATTGG
Organism: Vitis vinifera; assembly: GCF_030704535.1. Classification (NCBI taxonomy): domain Eukaryota; kingdom Viridiplantae; phylum Streptophyta; class Magnoliopsida; order Vitales; family Vitaceae; genus Vitis; species Vitis vinifera. The sequence continues at coordinate 11,025,722 of NC_081807.1, read as the reverse complement.
TAGGGTGTTGAGCATTGGGTTGGGGGGGGACTATTATCTTGATTCACTTCCTAAATTGGTGCATGCATGAATTGTATGTCAATGCAAAAAAAATGAATGTTGTTGGTTACACAAATATGCATGTCCATCATTAATGTAAATAATAGACAATGAGTATATATAGAATATATGTACCACCCATACACGTCCTAGTTGTCTCAACATGTTGACCTCCATCTTCAAGTGTTTCTTGATCAAAATTTCATTCAAATGGGCATAATGAGGTGCTGCATTGGCATTATGCATTGGTGGGAAGTTGGAGAAAGATACGTAGAAGTGCCATGAATGAAACAAATTCAGAAACGAAGTATTAGAAAATTTTCTGGTAAGATGAGTATGACAAGTAAAGTTGTTATCATAAGTCATTTTTATGGGAAAGACAAACCTAGAGGAACAATAAACAACCCCTAATGTAGGAACCCCCACTCTACTGTTAGTCATGCACATCGTGCATAAGTTGATCAAGGATGAATTGTCCACTAGTTCACCTTCCTTGTTAATGATTTGACAGGGGCATGCCATAAGACATTGTGACCATCCAATCGCGTAGTTGAGGCCAAAGTGTAGCATAGAAAAAAATTACAAACAAACTTTAGAATTCTTTAGGATTCTCCGTTTCCACCATCTGATTCACAATTTAGAATTCTTCAGGATTCTCCGTTTCCACCATCTGATTCACAATCTCATGAATCGTTGGAACCCTGGCGTCATTATGTCTATGGGTGTTCGAACCAAATTTCTTCCCCCTTAGGGAATTTTGAAAACTTGTCTTACATGATTGGAGGTCATCTCAATGTTGGTAACTCCATCGATTTCTAGGTGGTAGTAAGCCACATTAATTTTTGCACAAGGCACATACACAATGGCATATTCAACTGCTTGCAAACGATTTCCAGCAACCCATTGAAGCCATACTCTCGAATCAATTCATTCACTTTGTTGGAGACCCTATGCATGGCAAATAGAAAGCGTTGTGGCAAACATTTAGACAGTGGTGCCATTTTACAAATACAAATAAAAATTAAAGTTAATCTTATAGGCTAGCATAGAAAAGAAAATGCATAATATGACTATAATCGAAGTTGTGTACACTAAAGAATATGTTGTAATTGTGAGTTACAATGCTATTGAGATGAAAGACATAATGATACTTATGCAAATAAAATAGGAAGTGAACTCACTATTACAGTCTGTTTTAATATAAATTGAAAGATATTGGTATACCATTTCTAACATGGTGCAAGTTGGTACATCATCTAACCTAAACTAGTCCTTTAAGCTGAAAACAATGTTACTTTTATATTAAAAGGTTATGTGAGAATTCCATCTCAAACCTAGTTGATAATTGCATGGTACATCATTTGACCATACTTGGGACTTCAGGCCATAAACACTGTTACATTTACATTTCCATGGTTGTACTATTAAATTTGATAATGGGTTGAGAAGGGGAGCAATGCAAGAAAGACATACATGCATGATGGACATTAGAGAATTAAATTATAATATATAGAAAATTGATTAAGGAAGTGTTTGGAATCAAGATAATTTATAATGTAGATAAAATTGATTAAGAAAATATGTGGAATAAAAATAGCATGTATTTTACCCCAAATGGGATTAAATGAATGAGAAAACCAACGAGGGTAACACAATAACAGAGAGACACTCTTAAATAGTAGTTATACATTAATTTGGACATGCAAGTAGATAAGAAAAAAAATTCCTTATAATAGCACAAGCCAATACTATATCTTTTACAATTGTTGTACCTTCAACTTGAACAAGGTTTAGGCGGCTTGCTAAGGATGTAGTTAGATGACCTTGGGTCATCATTAAATAAACTGTGCTCAAACTATCAAATCAATAGTATACAAGATTCAACCCGTTTGTTACTCAAGTGGTTCAATTATATAATAGAGGGAAAAAAATATGCTAACTTAAATATGACTGTTCACAATTCTATGATTGGTCACACATACTACCGCCCATGATCCTAATCATGGAAATGAACTACCATGAACGAATCTTAAGAAAATGTATAGTTGATGAAAATGGTATATCATTCAACTAACATAGGTTATTGTCTTTATGCAACAACTACTCAATATGCATTTTACAATTTAAAAAAAAAAAAAAAGTGGAGACAAAACCTAGTGATTCGTGCCCAATTGGTGTCTCAGCTAATTCATGTCCATCTGGTGCTCCTTGTTTGAGGGAGTAATCAACAAAATTTATAACCTATTACACCATATACTAGGGTAGCAAAGACAAAGCTACTATAGTATAGCGTCTCTAGGATCGTTCACTGGGAAGGGTTTCCAAATTACAAATGATATCAATTCAAAGTGAATTGGTAGTGTTCCATTTCAAGGTTAGCTTAAGAAATAAAACTCAAACCTTGATTGGTAAAGATTTAGATTCAAACTAACTAACAAAACAAGTGATGGAAATTACTTAGGAAGAAAAACATTCCTTGGAGGGTCAGGTTCATTGGGGAGGTTCCTCATGCAAAAGACATAGCTCCGGTCAAATGGTTCATTTCCTCGCGTTAGAGATTCAACATATAGTCAATTCTCTAACCGGTGTTGTACAGATACATCCTTTAATTAGATTTCAACTTTAATTCTCTCACTGATGCAACTTGCAATGGTTCGAACCTCTCACTAAGCCTTAACCATTCAAGGTGATCTTTAACCTTGGACTTCCCTTCTCAAGCTCGCAAGAGATAACTAATGGATGTCTCCTTGGAGTCCAAAAGCTTACCAAGTGTTGGCAATTCCAGAAAATCCTACCTTAAAGTCACCTCCCAGAGGCTTGCAAGGGGTAAACTAGTGCATCTCCTTGGTTGGAGATCACTTGCCTTACCAAGTGTTGGCCTAGGTGACTCTAAGGTGTTTTAAGTTAACTAAAAACATAGAAATCACTAAAGGATTTCACTTCCTCTTCATTCATGGCTGAAACCACAGAGCTTTGCATTCTTGCACTTGGAACCTTCCCCGGCAACCTTAGCTCCAAGGAACTAAAGGTTTAGTTACTCATTCTCTAGGGAAAATTCCTCCGAGAGTGCATAACTTAGTAAGAAATAAAAAAATACAAAGTGAGAAGGTAAGGCAAAACAAAGGACCTGAACTTTACTTGCTTTTTCAAAACTTTACAAAAGGTCTCCTCCTCTCTAAACAGGTTCTCGAGGGGTTTATATATGAACATAATACAAAACTAATTATTACATGGATATTTACTCTTTTTACTAACTTAAAAGCTAAGGAATCTTGTAATTGGTGGCTTACAAGGAGAATTTTGGGATTTAGACAACAAAAATCTGATGGAAAATATCTCCCAATGTCAGTAGCAAATATCGGGATGCACTAAGGACCATTTCGCAAGAGAAAATGATGTCTGCGAGATTTCGCAGACATATAAAAAGGGCTGCGAAATCACTTCGCAGCAAAAGGTTATTCTCGTAGGGCTGCGAAGTTGGCTTTCATCTTGAGGTTCTCAGCTTCCAACTTGTCGTATATATTGGGCAACTTCAGGAGGAAATCCAGCACACTGTACAAAAAGGCTGCGAAATCACTTCGCAACAAAAGGGTGATTTCGCAACACTTTTGCAAAATGCTTTCTTCAGCTTAGAGTGATTGACTTGTAGTGGCTGTAACTTCTTCGTTTCAACTCTAAATTGCGCACCGTTTAAAGCATTGGATTGTTGACTTCCTGAGCTTTGAAATGACATATATCATGCATCAATTGGACTTTAGAAAGTACTCCAAAAGTGGCTAACACTACTGTCATCAAGAATATGCTTCATGGCAGATTCTCTTTGCTTCCCCTCCTTGCATTCCGGATTTGCTTATGGCAAAGGACTTCAAAGCTTTGGTTCTTCATGTTTCTGAGCTTCCAATTGCTTTGCCCAAGATTCCTCATAACTCTCCTCAATCACGGATTGCTTTGGTGATCAAAAAGGCTATCAAAATACCAAAACTTAACACAAATTGATTAGAAGTGCTTGCAAAGGTCCTTAATATGTTAATTGGGTTAAAAGGCAATAACTACTACTCAAAAGTGTTTAAAAGAGTTAATGGTTAGCTATGAAATTGCACTTTTTGAGTAGTAATCACCTAGCAATTTTCAACCCCATCTGACATGCGGTGCATCATTTAACATATACTATACTTTAAGGGGAAAAGACTGTTACTTTTAAATTTAAGCATTGTAGACAATCAATCTGACAACTAGATGTTACATCATTCAACAAGCATTGGGAAAACATGAATTTACCATAACACATCATCTCATGGGATTGTTGTCCTAAAGTAATTCTATTGAATATAGTGTAGAAAAGGTTTAAGCATTCACATACCTCACACGGTGATGATGTGCATCAGTAATATATGGATTCTATCACATTGAATCAAATAAATTATATCTTAATGTTCACATTTTGGTACCAAAGCAAAAAAAAAAAAAAAAAATAAAAGACATATGCAATAGATATATATAATGATCTGATTAATGGGTGGTGCTGGGGCTAGGCAGATGGGTCTGCCTCTTCAGTAGCTGCTCCAGAAGGGGCTTGAGGCTCTGTGGGATGAGAGTGTGGCACTGCAGTGGTGGAGGTGGAGGGCTCAGCAGCTGAAGGCAGGTCGAAATGATGCTGGAGTTGCCTCAAGATGGCAGTGTGCTGAGCCTGGGTGGCCAACATCTGCTCTTGGCTTGCTCGAATGGCTGCCATCTCCTGAGCAAGGCTGCTCTGAGATGCTGTGAGGGTCTGCAATGCACGGCATAACTCTCTGTATTCAGAAATGGGGATGGCCATCCTTGGTTCAGCTGAAATGGATGGCTCAGATGAAGCTGGAGTAATTGGTGGAGCTTTGGGAATGGCAGGAGTAGCAATAGGTATACCCTCAGGTATGTGTCATGGGGATGCTCTCCTAGCAGCTGGCTGTGGGCGCTCTGGCTGCTCAACTCTATAGGCTGTCATGTTGTTCCATTTGTCGAGAGTAAATACCTCTCGGCAAATGCGTTTGTGCTCCAACTGAGGCTCTGATGGATACCCCAGGTGCTTTAGAATTTGGCACAGCAGCCTTGGAAAGAGAAGAGGAATGGCATCAGCTCTCTGCAGCTTCTTTTTATACACCTTCTCTTCGAAATAGAGAAAGCAGCCATAATCAAATGGTGAGGGCCGAAGAAATATCCCTCAGAAATCTTGAATAAGGCCTCTAGAAGCACTCCTCTCCTCTGAGTCCAATGCTGTAGTGGGTAGAGGTTATGACGCAAAAATGCATCAATAAGAAACATGATTGGAGGAAACTCCCCCTTCAACAGATGTGGTCGTGTGGAAGCTCCTCTGGACAGGATATGCACCATTTCCAGCTCAGTGGGATTGGTCCACACTCTAAAATCCTCAAAATGAGTTGGCTCATATGGTATTTGTAAGGCCTCAGCTATATGGCGAGCTCCCAATATGCCATGCCTCCCATCAATGGTAAAATGGATTAGAGTAGGATGCTTGACCTAGTTGGTAGTCATGGACTGATAAAAATCCATGGCTACCCTGGGGTAGAAGAAGTCTCTTTGAGTCAGCAGGCGCTCCATGTGGTATCTTCGCAGCAGGTGGAATGACTGTGCAAGCTCCGGCCACAATTGGAACGTGGCTGTGTCAAAGCACAGCTCGGAGTGGAATGACCGAGCTCTACAGTCCAAATTCCCCTCAATTGGAGGCTGAGTCAGCATCGACCACCTGATTACTGCTTTAGGAGCTATCTCAGATGGATTTTGGGGTTCAGGAAGTGGTGGCTGAGGCTCCTCAGGCTCTGCTGGCGGTGCCGGAGATGGCACCGGAGATGGAACTGGAGATGGAACCGGCGAAGGTTCTGGGGACTGCTCTGTTAAATCAATGGGCTCTGAGCTTTCAACCCTGGCTCTCTTTTGCAGTGGCCGACCCCCTGACCTGGTGAGATAACGCCTCACCGGAGGCTTCTGCGGCGCTGGCTTCATCGGAGGGGAAACTACTTTTGGCCGCGGAGGCTCAGAAGTGGGATCTGGAACGGTCTCCCCTCGCGGGACTTTCTTGCGGCTTGAAGGGGAGGAAGATTTAGCTCCTCTGGTTCGCGCCATTTCGGGTTGCCGAAATTTGGCCGGAAGTGACGACCGGAGAAGATGAATGGAGGTTTGTGCGGCATCGGGCTCAAGCAAAGAGATGAACAGTCTGCAAGTATGGCGCGCTCTCTTTTTGAAACCCTTTCGCAGCTCAAATGACCGGTATATATAAAAATAACGGAATATTAAGGGTCATTTTGAGTTTCGCAGAAAAAGGCCAATTTCATAGCAAAAAGTCATTTTCGCAGCCCACTTCGCAATGCATTTCGCAGCTGTGAATTGAGTGTCACTGTGTTGCGAAGTGGCACACGTGTGCCAAAATCGCTTTCACAATTGCGAAATACCCTGTGGAATGGAACTTTGGTTGCGAAATCAGGGATTTTCACGCTTTATCGCTTTGCAGCCGTTTCGCAGCTGCGAATTGGGGGCTCCTGTGCTGCGAAGTGGCACTCGTGTGCCAAACTTGGCTTCACAGGGGAGTCAAATGAGTTGCGGGATGGTTTGGCAGCAAAGTGCTGTTTTCGTAGAGGATTTCCTTAGGCTGCGAAGTCTCGTAGAGCCTGTTTTTGCTCTGTTTTTGCTCCGATTTCGCTCCGATTTCTTCCTTTCAATTTCTTTGCAATTTTTTCCACCTGAGATCATTCAAAAAGATTAAAACAAATATAAAAACATAATTTTAGATCAAAAACTAAGATAAAAAATATGGAAAAAACTTTGAAATTTACAAAATTTACAAAAATTTTGGACTGTGGTAAAACCACGTCCACCAAACCCTTATTTGCTTAGGCTTTTTGTGGCTCAAGGAGGTTGATTTCCTCATTTTCTGGTTTGAATGGCTCCATGAATGGCTTGAGACGATATCCATTGACTCTAAAGATGTCTTTGCCATTAGAATTCAATAATTCCACCACTCCATTGACATATACTTGGTGAATAATGAACGGGCCTATCCACCGTGACTTGAGCTTTCCAGGAAAGATATGGAGTCTTGTGTCATACAGTAAAACTCTTTGCCCTTTCTGAAATTCCTTGTTGGAGATTAGTTGATCATGCCACTTCTTCATCCTCTGTTTTGCAACTTTGGAATTGATATAAGCATCATTTCTTAATTCCTCCATCTCATTAAGGTCTAGATATCTCTTTGCTCCGGCTCTGATCAAGTCCATGTTCAGCTTCTTTATTGCCCACAAAGCTTTGTATTCAATTTCCACAGAGAGATGGCACGGTTTGCCATAGACAAGACGATAGGGAGACATGCCAAGAATAGTCTTATAAGTTGTTCTATACGCCCACAATGAATCATGAAGCCTAATAGACCAATCTTTTCTGCTTGCATTCACCACTTTCATCAATATGTTCTTTATTTCCCTATTGGCTAGCTCAACTTGCCCGAAAGTCTGAGGATGATAAGGCGTAGCTACCTTATGCTTCACTCCATACTTGGCTAATAAAGCTTCAAAAGGTTTGTTGCAAAAATGAGCACCTCCATCACTGATGATGGCTTTGGGCACCCCAAATCTTGAGAAAATGTTCTCTTTAAGAAACTTGAGAACCACCCTGTGATCATTTTGTTTACAGGGGATTGCCTCAACCCAATTAGAAACATAATCCACCCCCACCAAAATGTAAGAATTACCAAAAGACATTGGGAAAGGCCCCATGAAGTCAATGCCCCATACATCAAATAGCTCAACTATTAGAATGGGGTTCATAGGCATTTGATTTCTTTTTGTTAACTTTCCAAGCCTTTGGCATCTATCACAACTTCTACACATGATGTGGGAATCTTTGAAAAGAGATGGCCAAGTAAACCTCGATTGCAACACCTTCATGGCTGTTTTCTGAGAGGCAAAGTGGCCTCCACATGCATTCTCATGACAATGGTTTAGAATCCCTTGTTGCTCATCTTCAGGGACACACTTCCTTATGATCTGATTTGCACAATATTTAAAAAGAAAAGGCTCTTCCCAATAATAAGCATGAATTTTTGCAAAGAAGTGCTTCCTGTCCTGTGCATTCCACTCCCTTGGAATTTCACCAGTAACTAGATAATTAGCAATATGAGCATACCAAGGAGTTTTTACTAGGAACATAAGTGATTCCTCAGGAAAGTCATCATTAATAGGCAAGGAATAGGAATTATGTGCTATAACTAACCTTGAAAGATGGTCAGCTACCACATTCTCCACTCCTTTCTTATCTTTGATTTGGAGATCGAATTCTTGTAACAAAAGAATCCATCTAATCAACCTTGCTTTTGCATCTTGCTTTGTCAATAAATACTTCAAGGCTGAATGGTCAGTGAAGACAATGATGAAAGACCCCACTAAATAAGCACGAAATTTGTCCAAGGCAAATACCACAGCTAACAATTCTTTCTCTGTAGTTGTGTAGTTCCTTTGAGCTTCATTCAGTGTTTTGCTTGCATAGTAGATCACATAGGGCTTCCCATCTTCTCTTTGGCCAAGTACAACTCCTATAGCAAAGTCACTGGCATCACACATCAGTTCAAAGGGTAGTTGCCAGTTAGGGGCTCTCACTATTGGAGTTGTTGTTAAAAATTTCTTCAGTTGATCAAAGCTATTTTGACATCTTTCATCCCATATAAACTTAGCATCCTTAGCTAACAGCTCACAAAGAGGTTTTGAAAGACTTGAAAAACCTTTTATAAACCTCCTATAGAAACCTGCATGGCCAAGGAACTGTCTTACTCCTTTTACAGTTGTTGGGGATGGCAATTTGACAATAAGATCCACCTTTGCTTTATCTACTTCAATGCCTTTTTCGGAGATGATATGGCCAAGGACAATTCCTTGACGTACCATAAAATGGCATTTCTCCCAGTTGAGCACCAAGTCTTTTTCAATGCATCTGTGAAGAACTGCCTCCAAATTGACTAAGCATTCCTCATATGTACCTCCATATACGGTGATGTCATCCATGAAAACCTCCATAATTCGCTCCACCATATCACTGAAAATACTCAACATACATCTTTGAAATGTTGCAGGTGCATTGCATAAACCAAATGGCATTCTTCTGTAAGCATATGTTCCAAATGGACATGTAAAGGTGGTTTTTTCCTGATCTTCCACATCAATTTCAATCTGAAAATACCCTGAATACCCGTCCAAGAAACAATAGAACGGATGGCCAGAGACTCTTTCTAGTACTTGGTCAATAAATGGCAATGGAAAATGATCTTTCCTGGTAACAGCATTCAACTTTCTATAATCAATACACACCCTCCAACTTGAAGTGAGGCGTGTAGTAATCTCTTCCCCTTTTTCATTCTGAACTACGGTAATCCCTGACTTCTTTGGTACCACTTGAGTAGGACTCACCCAAGGGCTGTCAGATATAGGGTAAATAATACCTGCTTGAAGTAGCTTCAGCACCTCAGCTCGCACCACCTCTTGTAAATGAGGATTCAATCTTTTTTGAAGTTGACGAATTGGCTTTGCTTCCTCCTCCATATATATATGATGCGTGCAAACTAAAGGACTAATGCCTTTCAAGTCAAATATTTGCCATCCTATTGCCTTCTTACACCTCTTGAGAACTTCCATTAAACAATTCTCTTGATGACTGGTCAGAGATGAAGAAATTACGACAGGACATTGATTATTTTCTTCAAGGTATATATATTTCAGCCCCACAGGTAGAGGCTTTAGATTGAGTTTTGGAATTTCTTTTTCAGCAGCTGCCTCTTCTTCTTTATTGAACAAAGGTAGAATCTCTTCTATCTTTCTCCAACTTTGTAGAGTAGCAAGCACATTAGGGGGTTCAGACAAACCTTCCTCAAAATCCGCAAGATTTTTATTCAACTTGTCTTGCATATTTTGATTATAGTGCTCCTCTACCAAAGTGTCAATAATGCACACCTCTTCTGGACCCTCTTCTTCTTCCGGAGTGGTTTGCTTTTTAGACATGTAGAAGATATTGAGATCAAGTGTCATGTTGCCAAAAGTGAGTTGCATCAGCCCATTGCTGCAGTTGATGATTGCATTTGAGGTAGCAAGAAATGACCTTCCAAGGATGATAGGAACTAAATTAGCTTCCTTTACAGTAGGATCTGTATCAAGAACAACAAAATCTACCGAATAGTAGAAATTATCCACTTGAACCAAGACATCCTCAATTACCCCCCTTGGAATTTTCACTGATCTATCTGCTAGAGATAGAGTGATTGTTGTTGGCTTCAACTCTCCAAGTCCCAATTGCTTGTAGACGGAATATGGAAGCAAATTCACACTTGCTCCCAAGTCTAACAAAGCCTTCTCCACTACCTTTCCTCCAATCATGACTGAAATGGTAGGACTTCCCAGATCTTTGTACTTCAAAGGAGACTTACATTGTAAGATTGCACTTACTTGCTCAGTCAAGAAGGCTTTCTTGTTTACAGTCAACCCTCTTTTGATAGTACATAAGTCCTTTAGGAATTTTGCATACGTTGGAACCTGTTTAATCATATCCAGCAGTGGGATATTGACTTTCACTTGTCTCAATACTTTTAGGATTTCAGCTGCATTTCTAATCCCCTTTTTCCCATGTAATGCTTGAGGAAAAGGAGGAGAAGTTGACTTCTTCAGCATTTCTTCCTTCAGAAGTTCCTTCTCTGGAATTGCATTCATTGTTGAATCAGAGTCCTTCTTCTTTTCACTGATCTCCTTCTCTTTATCTTCCATTCCATCCCTTTTCTTTATCTCTTCTTCTTTCTCAACATGTGGCTTGGGTGTTGGCTTCTCAATTTTTTTACCACTCCTTAGAGTGATCAAGGCTTTGACATCTTTCATCTGTGATGATTCTCCCTCTTGAACCTCCACTTCATGGACACCCTTGGGGTTTTGGTGGGGTTGAGAAGGAAATCTTCCCTTTTCTTGCACTGTGTTCAAATTTGTGAGCCTTGAAATTGAGTATTGGATATTATCAAACTTTTGAGATATATCATTTTGCATTCCATCCATCCTTTTATTCAAAGTAATCTCCACTCTATCAATTCTTTGATTGATTTGAGCATTGGTGGCTTCTTGGTTTCTAACAAAATCTCCCACTACCTTGCTGAGATTTGCTATTGCTTGTTCAAGACTTGAAGATTGTTGAGATGGTTGATCCGGCTGTTGGTACTGAGTTGCTCTGGCCTTCCATGAGAAATTTGGATGATTCCTCCAACTTGAGTTGTAAGTATTTCCATACGGTGCATTGTTATTGGGCTTGAATTATCCAACAACATTTGCTTGATCTCTAAACATTTCCCTTTCAGCTGAAATTGCAGGGCATTCCTCCACCAAATGTTCATATGATTGACAATTAGGACAAAGCTTCATTTGCACTGGTGCTTCAGCAACAGCTTGCACTTCATGCATTTTTTTCAGTTCCAACTCTTCCAATCTTCTTGTCACAGCTGCCAATTTTGCTTTCATATCATCATCTTCTTTCAAGGTATATATCCAAGCCTTAGCATTAAAAGCACTTAGTTGATACTTCATCTTCCCCACTTCTCCTTTGGTTGGTTTGTCCCATCCCCTTGAAACATCAGCTACATAACTCAAGAAATCCATAGCTTCCTCCGGATTTTTGCTCATGAAATCTCCTCCACACATTTTCTCGAGGAGTTGCTTCATTGAGGAAGACATCTCATCATAAAAATAGCTCACCAATAGCCAAGTATCAAAACCATGGTGAGGGCAAGCATTTATAGCTTCCATATATCTTTCCCAACACTCATAGAATTTCTCATTCTCTTTAGCCGAGAAGTTTGAAATTTGCCTTTTCAAGCCATTTGTTCTATGAGTGGGAAATTTTTTTTTGAGGAATTTAGCTTATAAGTCAGTCCAAGTGCGGATACTCCTTGGCCTTAAAGAATTAAGCCAAATTTTGGCCTTATCCTTTAAAGTAAAAGGAAATAACTTAAGCCTCATCAAGTCAATTGAAGCTCCTCCCTCTTGGAATGTATTACAAACATCTTCAAATTCCTTGATGTGTGCGTATGGATTTTCACTTTCCATCCCATGGAAAGTTGGTAGAAGTGGAACAAGATACGGTCTGATCACTAGCTACTCTGTAGGGGGCACTATACATGATGGTGCACTCATACGAGGTGGATGCATGCGGTCCCTCATTGATCTTAATTCATTGAGATTGTCTTGACGACCTTGGTGACTATGCTGATCTTCAGGTGTAGCTTCCATGATATTCAAGCTCAATTCCAATTCCTTGTTATGAGGTGTATCACGTTTAACAAGCCTTCCTCCACTGTCTCGTATCCACTTTGGCATACACAACTAGTATCAATCTGTAACTAAAATGAAAATAAAGGACAACAAAAGGAAACAGGGCTACGAAAAACAAAATTAAACTAAGCTGAATTTAAAAGATAAATTTGGATTATGAATTAGTAAAGAAAGAATGAGAATTAGTAAAATGAAAGAAACGTTACCAAACTTGTGATGAAAAATCACAAGTGCTCTGAAATAGTATCACTATAAACTTGACACCTTCCCCGGCAACGGCGCCATTTGATTCGTGCCCAATTGGTGTCTCAGCTGATTCATGTCCAGCTGGTGCTCCTTATTTGAGGGAGTAATCAACAAAATTTATAACCTATTACACCATATACTAGGGTAGCAAAGACAAAGGTACTATAGTATAGCGTCTCTAGGATCGTTCACTGGGAAGGGTTTCCAAATTACAAATGATATCAATTCAAAGTGAATTGGTAGTGTTCCATTTCAAGGTTAGCTTAAGAAATAAAACTCAAACCTTGATTGGTAAAGATTTAGATTCAAACTAACTAACAAAACAAGTGATGGAAATTACTTAGGAAGAAAAACATTCCTTGGAGGGTCAGGTTCACTGGGGAGGTTCCTCATGCAAAAGACATAGCTTCGGTCAGATGGTTCATTTCCTCGCGTTAGAGATTCAACATATAGTCAATTCTCTAACCGGTGTTGTACAGATACATCCTTTAATTAGATTTCAACTTTAATTCTCTCACTGATGCAACTTGCAATGGTTCGAACCTCTCACTAAGCCTTAACCATTCAAGGTGATCTTTAACCTTGGACTTCCTTTCTCAAGCTCGCAAGAGATAACTAATGGATGTCTCCTTAGAGTCCAAAAGCTTACCAAGTGTTGGCAATTCCAGAAAATCCTACCTTAAAGTCACCTCCCAGAGGCTCGCAAGGGGTAAACTAGTGCATCTCCTTGGTTGGAGATCACTTGCCTTACCAAGTGTTGGCCTAGGTGACTCTAAGGTGTTTTAAGTTAACTAAAAACATAGAAATCACTAAAGGATTTCACTTCCTCTTCATTCATGGCTGAAACCACAGAGCTTTGCATTCTTGCACTTGGAACCTTCCCCGGCAACCTTAGCTCCAAGGAACTAAAGGTTTAGTTACTCATTCTCTAGGGAAAATTCCTCAGAGAGTGCATAACTTAGTAAGAAATAAAAAAATACAAAGTGAGAAAGTAAGGCAAAACAAAGGACCTAAACTTTACTTGCTTTTTCAAAACTTTACAAAAGGTCTCCTCCTCTCTAAACAGGCTCTCGAGGGATTTATATATGAACATAATACAAAACTAATTATTACATGGATATTTACTCTTTTTACTAACTTAAAAGCTAAAGAATCTTGTAATTGGTGGCTTACAAGGAGAATTTTGGGATTTAGACAACAAAAATCTGATGGAAAATATCTCCCAATGTCAGTAGCAAATATCGGGATGCACTAAGGACCATTTCGCAAGAGAAAATGATGTCTGCGAGATTTCGCAGACATACAAAAAGGGCTGCGAAATCACTTCGCAGCAAAAGGTTATTCTCGTAGGGCTGCGAAGTTGGCTTTCATCTTGAGGTTCTCAGCTTCCAACTTGTCGTATATATCGGGCAACTTCAGGAGGAAATCCAGCACACTGTACAAAAAGGCTGCGAAATCACTTCGCAACAAAAGGGTGATTTCGCAACACTTTTGCAAAATGCTTTCTTCAGCTTAGAGTGATTGACTTGCAGTGGCTGTAACTTCTTCGTTTCAACTCCAAATTGCACACCGTTTGAAGCATTGGATTGTTGACTTCCTGAGCTTTGAAATGACATATATCATGCATCAATTGGACTTTATAAAGTGCTCCAAAAGTGGTTGACACGACTGTCATCAAGAATATGCTTCATGGCAGATTCTCTTTGCTTCCCCTCCTTGCATTCCGGATTTGCTTATGGCAAAGGACTTCAAAGCTTTGGTTCTTCATGTTTCTGAGCTTCCAATTGCTTTGCCCAAGATTCCTCATAACTCTCCTCAATCACGGATTGCTTTGGTGATCAAAAAGGCTATCAAAATACCAAAACTTAACACAAATTGATTAGAAGTGCTTGCAAAGGTCCTTAATATGTTAATTGGGTTAAAAGGCAATAACTACTACTCAAAAGTGTTTAAAAGAGTTAATGGTTAGCTATGAAATTGCACTTTTTGAGTAGTAATCACCTAGTAATTCTCAACCCCATCTGACATGCGGTGCATCATTTAACATATACTATACTTTAAGGAGAAAAGACTGTTACTTTTAAATTTAAGCATTGTAGACAATCAATCTGACAACTAGATGTTACATCATTCAACAAGCATTGGGAAAACATGAATTTACCATAACACATCATCTCATGGGATTGTTGTCCTAAAGTAATTCTATTGAATATAGTGTAGAAAAGGTTTAAGCATTCACATACCTCACACGGTGATGATATGCATCAGTAATATATGGATTCTATCACATTGAATCAAATAAATTATATCTTAATGTTCACATTTTGGTACCAAAGCAAAAAAAATAAAAATGGTGATCACCATTAGAACGGTGAAGAGATTTTTTTCTTTATTGGTTTTGCCTGGCCCGGTATCATATATCATAAAGGGGAATGGCTCGGCACTTCCTCGGGAATGAAAAAAAATCGATCTACTTTCATTTGGTATTTTGGCTTAAATTCTTTGACTCCTCGATATTCAATCAAATCCTCTTTTTTAACTAACTGAGGAAAAATTTGCAAATTGATAAAACCTGGCAGTTGAATTTTCCATCTCCAAGGAGATCAGAACTAAAGAATTCGTGTATCACTTGATCATACATGGTACATATGTCTATCCAACAAACATAGGAATTAAATGAAACAACAACTAAACAGTTGTATATATAACAATAGCCAAAATAAAGAAAACATTGGTTTTGGTATTACACGTACGATAACCTATTGCCATGATGATCTAACAAATTAATTACAAGGGACAATACCTTACTAAAACAAATTGATGGAACACAAAAAAAAAAAAAAAAAAAAAAAACTTTCTTAATTTTTCTTCATTCTATTGTTTTCAAGGGAAAATTGAAGACTCATCTCTTATCATATTACAATAAGATTAAAAGTTGGCCTTCATCAACTAAACTATTGAGCCTATTCGTTGTAAGTACACAAATTAAAGTTCTCAAACTACCACTTACATAACTTGCACAAACCACAACTTTCAACTAGAAAAAACACAACTTTCTTTCAAACTGAATTGAAAAACAATTTATACACATTAACCATCTAGTTCATTGTTAAGGTAACAAATCCAATTGTACTTCATACAAAAGCCTAAGGATTCAACTTTTTTTTTGTTGGTACACATAGCATTTAAAGTATATAATAAACCAACAACAACCGAACGAACCAAATTGGAGATCAAGAAAAAAAACACCATACTAGCATAATCAAACATAATTCTTGGTAATTGTCTTTGCTACAATATAACATGTTCATTATGAAATCTATTGTCCTTGAAGATTAGGATGAAGGATAAAAGGAGGACTTCCTTTGAGGTTCTTTTTTTTTTTTTTACACATTTTTACATTAGCCCTGTTTCACCGGTAGAATTTATCCATCCATTGCACCTTTTACAACTATACTTTTACTCTCCCACCCATTGTATGCATGATAACTTGTGCTCTATTCAAACTTAGGAATATTTTTCACTAAGCCAAACCACACATGCATCATTGCAGAGCATTGCAATTATTACCATAAAATAATCAAGTACGTTAATAACAACCAACATTAGTGAAGATGAATATTTTTCCCTTCATACAGTTTCCACCATAAAATAAAACACCAGCACTTCAAGCATTCAAATGTACAAAGGGACTACTTAAGCCTACAACTTTTTTATTTTAATTTATTATTATTAATTTAATTTCTCATTCCCACAGTATCATTAGACTACAATAGCACATCCCTTAGGGCAAATGAATTTTACAATTACATCTCACTAATATATATATATATATATATATATATATATATATATATATATATATATATATATATAATGAAAACCAATCTAGTTTGTTCGTAACCATGTTAAAATGTATTAACATTCCCAAACAACAAAATACAATGCATGCATTAGAAATATGATCATAGTATTAAAAGCTTAATTCTCCAATCCTTTCAAGTCTCATGGCTTCCTACAAACATTCTATAACTATGATTTAACTATTGCTTGCTCAAAATATTAATGAGTCAAAAGCCTAATTAAGAACTGAAGCTACAGTCCCTAAGGTAGCCCTCAAAACTTAAAATTTCAACCACCAACACTCCCATCCTACAACCCTTCAATTTTATTTTTTTATGATAATCTTCTCAGGGATCAACAACCAATGTATTACAACCCAAAAGACAATTTCAACAATGCCATATCCTATTAAGCAGTGGCAGAGCCAACATTTTGCTTCAAAAGGGCCAACATATGTATATACTTTTTTTCTAACTTGGACTTCATATTCGACTTTAGCCAAATGGTTAAACTTTCACATGGCTTAAGGGGGAATATTCTCATTGCAACGAAAGAGGATTTTTTTTTCTTCACATTTTCAAGGGGACAACTGCCTCCCCAGGCCCCAATTGGCTCCGCCATGGCTATTAAGTTAAGATCAACTGTAGCATTTTTTTTTTTTCAATTTTTAATTTTTATTCTCTATATCACCTTAAAATATGAGAGTCTAATAAATGAAGGTATGTGTTAAAACTTCACTTGATTTTAGAAATAACAATTTCTATATTCAACAATGTCATATGGGGTTTTAACCATACGCTGGTCCTCACATTATAAATGTAACACCCCAACTATTTTTTAGGGTAAATTAGTAAAACTAGGTTAATTAATTAATGAGGGAAAATAGGTCTTTTCGTGTTTTAGAAAGCCCTAAGTATAAATAGTGACTTTCTTTGTTCTCTGAATAAAAAAAAAATTATTTTTCACAGAGAACGAAGGGTTGGAGATTTTGGACTTTAGGGATTGAAAGATCAGACCTTTTTTTTTTAGGTAAGTTTTTAACTTTTGGATCATTAGTTTAGATTAATGCATCAGTTTGAAATCATTAGATGTTTTTAAAATAAAATAAAATAAAATAAAATTTCAAATCTAGATTAGGGTTTGTCTATTTAGTTTTTAAATCAAAACATTGAAAATTCATGAACATGAATTATTTCATTGGTAAAAAAAATTTGGAAATTTTAGAAATTAGGAATTTTCTAAATGTTTAGAAAAAAAAAATTAAATTATGAACATGGGGCAGTTTATTGTTGGAAATTGAGAAACTTTGAAATTTAGAAGAATAAATCTGAGTAAAAAAAAAAATGAAGGAAATTTCTGGGTGTGTTGTGGCGGCAAGTGATAGCTAGAGAATAAAAAAAAAAAAAAAAAAAGACTTGTTGGTTATGCCATGTGCAGCGGGAATGAGAGAGTGAGAAAATAATATTTTACTAATAAAAAATAAATTCTCGTGTGCTGGAGTGGCAGAGAGTGTAAAAAGAATGTTTTTCATATGTATATTATATTAATAAAGTAGTAATGGATAGAAAAGAAAAGAAAAAAAAAAGTGAGGTACATGTGTTAGGAATGGGTAGTAATGCTGAGTATGAAGACTAGTATAATATGGAACTAGGTGTTGGAACTTTTGATGAGGTACAAGTTCTTGCTAGTAATTGTTAAGTAATAATAAACCAGATTTTTTATTATTATTAAGAAATGAGGTAGAAAATCAGAGAATTAGGAAGTGCAATAATAATAATATTTATATATACAGGTTTATGTAAATAAAGTGAAGTACAAGATTAGTTGGTAAAATTAAGCTAATAAATAGAATAAAATTTAATTAGTAAAATAAATAGTAAATAGTTAAGTTATGAGGTGTTCTTTGACTTAAATTAGAAAAAAAAATATTATAATTAAATAAGGAATAGAGTAATTAAATTATTACTTTGTTAATTAGAAATATTAATCTTAACACTTAGAAATTTTAGGATTATCAGATTTATATTTTGAGGTAAATAGTAATAGTTGTCTTTTTATTGTGTTAGGTGAGGAGTAGACTTTTCAGGGTTATTTTTCCTTCAAGGTCTTTGCATATTTTGAGGTAAGGGAAGTTAATGCAATATTTATAAAATTTAAATTATTTTATATGTTATTTTGAATTGTGGAAAAGAAAATGATATTTTGTTACCATGCATGGATCAAACTGTTTTGCACTAAATATTATGTTGGAATATTTTGTTTTATTTATGACACAAAATATGGAGATATTATGTTGTGTAAATTTGAATACTTGGACAAAAACATCACTCTGGTTTATTTGACCCTTGTCAACGAGATATAATAGTTGACTATTTGGCCTTGTCAACGGGATATAATAGTTGACCTTTACATTTCATGGTGGGAATGTAATTGATTTGGACCCCAACCTCTAGGGGTTTGGTTAGAGGTTACTAGTACTAGTAGTGTTTGGTTCCGTCCACCAGGAACAATTTGAGGCTAGCCACTCATTTGAAAAGTCCCACCTGACTGGGCATTTGATATTTGATAACCAGAGTAATGAAAATTCAATGGATTTGATTGAATCTTATGTGAAAGTGTTTGAATTTGATATGAAAATGGTTGGTTGAATTTTGAATATATTGGTATTTTTGAAACTCTGATATTTGATGAAAAAAAAAATGATATCTCTTATTTGAAATGAAAATATTTGATCCATGAATTGCATTAATATTCCTTATTGGGTTGTGAGCTTATTCCCAATTGTTGAAAAATTTTCAAGTACCCTTAGTTCGGGCGAGGAGTGATGGCTAGGTCAAGAAATGGTCATCATTAGGATTTTTCTTAAGATGTTATTTTTGAACATTGTTAGCTTATAAGTTTATGTTCATTTGGATTATTTAGTTTTTGGAAGCTATTTAGATATTGAGCTTTTAAATATTTTTTTATGATAGTTTGAAGTTGAGATTTGGAGATTATAAAAATTTGTTAGTACTTGATTTGTTGAGTTGCAATCTATTTGGATAATGGATTTTTGGTTGATGGATGCTTAGTTCTAAAGTTATGTTTGAAGATTTTAGAATTTTGTTCCGCTACTCTGAACAAGTATTTGGTAATTGGTTACATCCAGTTACAATATGATTGTTTGGGTCAGATTATACTTTAAGCCTTCAGGTTTGAGGTGTAAAATGACCGTCACGCCCTTGGAGTGGGTCTTGGGGCGTGACAAGGTGGTATCAGAGCACTAGGTTTTGATCTTGATGGGAACTTGAATTGGTTTAGATTGGGGATAGATGAGTGACGCATTCGTTTAAGTTTTAGTTTCATTTAGTATCAATTCCAATTCTTTCTTTATTTATAAATTTTCTAATTGGTTCCTTAGTGACTAATTTAGTTATGCCTTATTATTTTAGGACATCATGCCACCAAGAAGAGCAGCTTCTTCACAAAAAAGTCATGCTAATGATGATGTACCTCTAGTTGAGGGTTTGTCTCCCGTGAGTGCAGAAGGGATCTATAGGTATCTTGGGACACTAGCTGGTTTAGTTGAACACCAAGCTCGAGCTGTTGGGACTAATGTTCAGGGATAGTCTTCATCTTCTAGGGGTAGCTCTTTTGATGACTTCAAGAAATTGGGTCCTCCTTACTTTTCTGGTACTTCAGATCCAACAGAGGCAGAGGCTTGGATTATGAAAATAGAGAAATTCTTTGATGTCATTGATTGTTCTGAGGAGCAAAAAGCCTCTTATGCAGCATTTATGTTAGACAAAGAGGTAGACCATTGGTGGCGCATGACTAAAAGGCATTTGGAGGATCAGAGGCCTATTGTTTGGAGTCAGTTTAGGGAGGCTTTTTATAAGAAGTACTTTCCTGATAGTGTTCGACGACAAAAGGTGGGAGAGTTTGTCCGTTTGGACAGGGGAATTTGACTATGGCCCAGTATGAGGCTAAGTTTACCGAACTATCACGTTTTGCCCCACAATTGATTACTACAGAGGAGGAAAAAATAGTAAAGTTTCAGGATGGACTGAAGCCTTATCTGAAGAATAAGATATCAATTCTGAAGCTTAGTGTTTATTCAGAGGTGGTAGATAAAGCCCTTATTGCAGAGAAGGATAATGAAGAGCTTCACCAGTATAGGGAACAACAAAGGAAGAGGAATAGGAATGAGGGTGCTCATGGTAACCAAGCACAGAAAAGGTCTGCTCCAAGTAGAAATCAGAATAAAGGAAAAGCAACACAAAATTTAAATGGGATTTGTCCTACTTATGGCAAGAAGCATGGGGGTAGGCCATGCTATAGAGAGACAGGAGCTTGCTTTGGTTGTGGAAAGCAAGGACATATGGTTCGGGATTGTCCAGAGAGTAAGAAGCTTGTATTTGGGAAGCCTAAGGAGGAGAATAAAGAGGATAGACAGAAGCCCAAGGCTCAAGGGCAGGTATTTGCTATGACTCATGGAGATGCTCAGGCTACTTCTGATGTAGTGACAGGTACTCTTCGAATCCACACCTTATTTGCTAGAGCCTTAATTGATCCTAGTTCAACGCACTCTTTTGTTTCCGCATCTTTTGCTGGTTTGTTGGGTATGTCAATTGATAACATGGACTTTGATTTGTTTGTTGCTACTCATTTGGGAGATTTTGTTGCGGTTAATAAAATACTTAGAGACTGTTGTGCGATGATTGGGTATAGAGAGATGACAGTTGACTTAGTGCTTCTTGACCTCAAAGATTTTGATGTGATTTTGGGGATGGATTAGTTAGCTTCATACCATGCATCTGTTGATTGTTTTGGGAAAAAAAGTGATGTTTAGCATTCCTTATCAACCTGATTTTAGTTTTGAGGGGAAGCATGTGGACAAACCATTGCGTATGATCTCAACCTTGCGAGCTAGTTCTTTGCTTAAGAGAGGTTGTCAAGGCTTTTTGGCTTATGTTGTGAATGAGGAAAATGATTTAAAGTTGGAAGACATACCCATTGTAAGAGACTATCTTGATGTCTTTCTAGAGGATCTACCTGGCTTGCCACCAGAGAGAGAGGTGGAGTTCACCATTGATGTGGCACCAGGGACAACTTCTATCTCTAAGGCCCCTTATAGGATGGCACCTTTAGAGCTTAAGGAGTTGAAGATTCAACTTCAAGAGTTGTTAGATAAGGGCTTCATTAGGCCTAGTGTTTCACCTTGGGGAGCCCCTGTTTTATTTGTAAAGAAAAATGATGGATCTATGAGACTCTGCATTGATTATAGAGAGTTGAATAAGGTGACGGTGAGAAACAAGTATCCCCTTCCTCGGATTGATGATTTATTTGATCAACTTCAAGGTGCATGTGTGTTCTCTAAGATTGATCTTCAATCTGGTTATCATAAGTTAAGAGTTAGAAGTGAAGATGTACCCAAGACTACTTTTCAAACTAGATACGGGCATTATGAGTTTTTGGTTATGCCTTTTAGTTTGACTAATGTACCTGCTGCTTTTATGGACTTAATGAATAGGGTATTCAAGCCCTATTTAGATCAGTTTGTGGTGGTTTTTATAGATGATATTTTGGTGTACTCAAAAATTTGGGAGGAGCATGAGCGTCATTTGAGTATTGTATTGCAAACTCTCAGAGATAAGCAATTATATGCTAAACTAAAGAAGTGTGAGTTCTGGTTAGATAAAGTCTCTTTCCTTGGGCATGTGGTAACCAAGGATGGCATCTCTGTTGACCCTGGAAAGGTAGATGTCGTATCAAATTGGAGGAGACCTAATACTGTGACTGAGATTCAAAGTTTCTTAGGACTAGCTGGTTATTATAGGTGGTTTATTGAGGGGTTCTCTAAGATCGCCTTACCTTTGACCAGGTTGACTCAGAAAGGGGTTAAGTTTGAGTGGTCTAATGATTGTGAACGTAGTTTCCAAGAGTTAAAGAACAGATTAGTGACAGCTCCTATTTTGACTATCCCTTCAGGCTTAGGAGGGTTTGTGGTGTATAGTGATGCCTCTTATCAGGGTTTGGGTTGTGTTCTTATGCAATATGGGAAAGTTGTAGCTTATGCTTCTAGACAGTTAAAGCCCTATGAACGAAATTATCCTACTCATGATTTGGAGTTAGCTGCAGTGGTTTTTGCACTTAAGATCTGGAGACATTTTCTTTTCGGTGAAACTTGTGAGATATTCACAGATCATAAGAGTTTGAAGTATTTATTTTCCCAAAAGGAATTGAACATGAGACAGAGGATGTGGATTAAACTACTTAAAGACTATGATTGCATTATTCAGTATCACCCAAGGAAGGCGAATGCTGTGGCAGACGCCTTGAGTAGGAAATCTATTGGTTCCTTAGCAGCTATTAGAGATTGTCAGAGGCAATTATTGGAAGATCTGAGGAGTTTACAAGTCCATATGAGAGTTTTGGACTCGGGAGCTCTTATGGCTAACTTCAGAGTACAGCCAGACTTAGTTGGGAGAATTAAGGCCCTACAAAAGAACAATTTGAATTTAGTGAAACTTATGGAAGAGGTTAAAAAGGGCAATAAGCCTGACTTTGTTCTATCAGATGATGAGATTTTGAGGTTTATGACTAGACTTTGTGTCCCAAATGATGGAGACTTAAGGAGGGAGCTTTTGGAGGAAGCTCATTGTTCTAGGCTTGCGATCCACCTAGGAGGGATAAAGATGTACAAAGATTTGAGACAAAATTATTGGTGGTTAGGTATGAAGCAAGATATTGCACAATTTGTGGCTCAGTGTTTAGTGTGTCAATAGGTGAAAGCTGAGCATTAGCGACCAGCAGGGTCTTTGCAGCCACTTGCTATTCCTGAGTGGAAGTAGGAGCATATTACCATGGATTTTGTGATAGGATTGCCAAGAACCTTAGGGGGTAATAATTCTATTTGGGTGATTGTTGATCGGTTGACAAAGTTTGCTCACTTTTTGCCTATGAAAGTCAACTTTTCTTTAGATCTTTTAGCTTCTCTTTATGTGAAGGAGATTGTGAGAATGCATGGAGTACCAGTTTCTATAATGTCTGACAGAGATCCTCGTTTCACTTATAGATTCTAGCATAGTCTACAAAAAGCTTTGGGCACTAAGTTGAGTTTTAGTACTGCTTTCTATTCTCAAACCGATGGCCAATCAGAAAGGGTAATTCAGGTTTTGGAAGACTTGTTGAGAGCTTGCATTTTGGACCTGCAAGGTAATTGGGATGATCATTTACTTTTAGTAGAGTTTGCCTATAACAATAGTTTTCAAGCTAGCATTGGGATGACACCTTTTGAGGCATTGTATGGTAGGAAATGTCGATCTCCTATTTGTTGGAATGATGTTGGAGAAAGGAAACTTTTGGGGCCTGAACTTGTGCAGTTGACTGTTGAAAAATTTGCTTTGATTAAAGAAAGATTAAAAACAGCTCAAAGTAGACATAAGAGTTATGCTGATAATCGTAGGCGAGATTTGGAGTTTGAGGTGGGTGATCATGTGTTCTTGAAAGTTTCACCTATGAAGTTTGTGATGAGATTTGGGAGAAAAGGAAAACTTAGTCCTCGTTTTGTGGGTCCATTTGAAATATTAGAAAGAGTAGGCACTTTGGCATATGCCTTGCCTCCAAGCCTGTCTAAGGTTCATAATGTGTTTCATGTTTCGACTCTAAGGAAATATGTTTTTGACCCCTCTCATGTTGTGGAGTTGGAGCCTATTCAAATTTCTGAGGACTTGACATATGAAGAAGTGCCCGTTCAGATTGTAGATGTAATGGATAAAGTACTACGACATGCTGTTGTCAAATTGGTAAAGGTTCAATGGAGCAACCATAGTGTTTGTGAAGCTACTTGGGAGTTAGAGGAGGAGATGAGAGAAAAACATCTACATCTTTTTCAAGATTCAGGTATGTCAAGTTTAGAGGACTAAACTTTTATTAAGAGGGAGAGGATGCAACACCCCAGCTGTTTTTGAGGGTAAATTAGTAAAACTAGGTTAATTAATTAATTAATGAGGGTAAATAGGTCTTTTCGTGTTTTAGAAAGCCCTAAGTATAAATATTGACTTTCTTTGTTCTCTGAATAAAAAAAAAAATTATTTTTCACATAGAACGGAGGGCTGGAAATTTTGGACTTTAGGGCTTGAAAGATCAGACCTTTTTTTTTCAGGTAAGTTTTTAACTTTTGGATCATTAGTTTAGATTAACGAATTAGTTTGAAATCATTAGATGTTTAAAAAATAAAATAAAATTTCAAATCTAGATTAGGGTTTGTCTATTTAGTTTTTAAATCAAAACATTGAAAATTCATGAACATGAATTATTTCATTGGTAAAAAAAAAATTGGAAATTTTAGAAATTAGGAATTTTCTAAATGTTTAGAAAAAAAAAATTAAATTATGAACATGGGGCGGTTTATTGTTGGAAATTGAGAAACTTTGAAATTTAGAAGAATAAATCTGAGTAAAAAAAAATGAAGGAAATTTCTAGGCGTGTTGTGGCGGCAGATGATAGCCAGAGAATAATAAAATAAATAAATAAATAAAAAGACTTGTTGGTTATGCCGTGTGCAGTGGGAATGAGAGAGTGAGAAAATAATATTTTAGTAATAAAAAATAAATTCTCGTGTGCTGGAGTGGCAGAGAGTGTAAAAAGAATGTTTTTCATATGTATATTATATTAATAAAGTAGTAATGGGTAGAAAAGAAAAAAAAAAAAAAGTGAGGTACAGGTGTTAGGAATGGGTAGTAATGCTGAGTATGAAGACTAGTATAATATGGAACTAGGTGTTGGAACTTTTGATGAGGTACAGGTTCTTGCTAGTAATTGTTAAGTAATAATAAACCAGATTTTTTTTTTATTATTAAGAAATGAGGTAGTAAATCAGAGAATTAGGAAGTGCAATAATAATAATATTTATATATACAGGTTTATGTAAATAAAGTGAAGTACAAGATTAGTTGGTAAAATTAAGCTAATAAATAGAATAAAATTTAATTAGTAAAATAAATAGTAAATAGTTAAGTTATGAGGTGTTCTTTGACTTAGATTAGAAAAAAAAATGATTATAATTAAATAAGGAATGGAGTAATTAAATTATTACTTTGTTAATTAGAAATATTAATCTTAACACTTAGAAATTTTAGGATTATCAGATTTATATTTTGAGGTAAATAGTAATAGTTGTCTTTTTATTGTGTTAGGTGAGGAGTAGACTTTTCAGGGTTATTTTTCCTTCAAGGTCTTTGCATATTTTGAGGTAAGGGAAGTTAATGCAATATTTATAAAATTTAAATTATTTTATATGTTATTTTGAATTATGGAAAAGAAAATGATATTTTGTTACCATGCATGGATCAAACTGTTTTGCACTAAATATTATCTTGGAATATTTTGTTTTATTTATGACACAAAATATGGAGATATTATGTTGTGTAAATTTGAATACTTAAACAAAAACATCACTCTGGTTTATTTGACCCTTGTCAACGAGATATAATAGTTGACTATTCGGTCCTGTCAATGGGATATAATAGTTGACCTTTCATAGTGATAGTATATTAACATTCATATGTCTAATATGCATTCTCATTTGTTTTGCCTTTCATAGAAAATACTTATTATATTTTATTAGATTATAAATATTAGAGGTTCAACTAATTTAACATAATATTATGACTAAAAAATGATGTTGAAAAAAAAATGTCATGGTACATGCCATTGCAATTCTACACTAAGACTTGGTATGTATGACAATCTTGAATATTCACCACACCATTGTTTAGGGATTAGAATTGTGATTCTTTATGGGCGTTTAATTCTGTTATGGCATCAT
This sequence comes from Vitis vinifera, assembly GCF_030704535.1. NCBI lineage: Eukaryota > Viridiplantae > Streptophyta > Magnoliopsida > Vitales > Vitaceae > Vitis > Vitis vinifera. The sequence continues at coordinate 10,999,451 of NC_081807.1, read as the reverse complement.
GGCTGCCTCGAAGAAGGCCAATTTCTTTTTCCTTGAGAAACTCATGGGTTTACTAAAAATGGATGAAACACCTCACGGCAGTTTTGGTTGGTAAACATTGTAACATGAATAAGGCAAAAACTTGAAGAAAAAATAAAAAAAAAAGTGAAAGAGATGTAGACCTGTTTGATTCTTGTTTTCAAGAACTCTTTTCTATTCTTGAAAACAAAAAACATAAAACATTTGTTTGGAAAAGGGGGTGTGTTTTTGTTTTTTTATGTTTTATGTGTTCTCAAAAATCACATTTTTAAGAACATTAAAAATATGTTTTCATTATTTTTTTCAAATAGATTGTTTTTCGTGTTTTCTTTTCTTTCTTTTTGTGTTTTCTTAACTGTTTTTTATGTTTCGACAAAGATGAGCTCCACCCAACCATTATACCTTCACCCGCAAACCTTTTCTTGTTCATTAAATTATTAAAATTAATATAATTACACGTGGTGACAAAGTCATCATTTGTTTTAAAAAATTATAACTGATGTAAAAATTTTTAAATGAAATATTTTTAAAAAAAATTTAAATGAATTGTGCATATGAAAAATTATTTATATATTTATAATATCAAATTAATGAAAAAAATATTTTATTAATTAAAAAAATAACTTTCAAACATGTTTTTCTTTTTACTTATTCTAAAAAACTTTTTTATTAACTCAATTAAATATGTTTTTTTAATTTTTGAAAACAAAAATTTTTTAGAATTTAGTTCCCAAACACAATTTTTTTTATAAAAAAAAAAAAATTTGTTCTCAGAACAATTTTAAAAAACAACAGACAAACAGTCACGTATATTGTGAAGCTCACCTCACAGTCCACCGCTTTGCAACCTCCGACAAGATGAAAGGTTACTACTTTCAATCTAGACACCAACTACTATACACACCCAACTCCTAATTATGGACATATAGGCCTTTTTTTTATAGGGTTGGCCGACTCGATTTGAAGAGCCGTATTGGAAACCAAGAAATTGATTTTGTCCTCCCAACACGCAAAGATTTATTGTAACTTTAAGCTGGACATCTCAGGCTATTGGAAACCAAGAGATTTCCCTTTTATATTTATTGGAACTTTAAACCGGAAGGGATGGACTGAGTCAGTGGCAATGGGCATGAAATGACAACTGCAACTCTTCGAAACTGGCACCTCGAAAAATGTCTTTTTTATTTTTTTTTATCCAATTTGGATTAGCTTAAGTTTCACGTTTGATTTAAGGATCTTTTGTGAATTTAATTTAAAATTGCCATCAATAACAATATCGATTAGCCTTTTGTGAAACTGGTCTGAAGCTCTTAAAGTTAATTACTTTTAGGTTTTTTTTTTTATAAAATAAATTCGGTTTTAAATTAGAGTAATTACTACTAGAGAGATTAAGAATTATTTGCTTAAAGTTTATCAAAGAAAACAAAGTTGCTTACATTATATACTTAATTATCTTTTGTCAATTCTAAAATTTATTCTAATTTTATTTTTATATTAATTTTGAATTCAATTTTATTTAAATTTCAATTATATCTAAATTTTTTTATTTATATTATTTAATCCTTAGTTTTTATTATTTTATAAATTATTTTATTTTTATTTTTCTTTTTTCTTTTTCTTTTTTCTTCTCTCTCCTCTCTCTTTCCCACTTGTCCCACCTACCCTCACCCAAGGATGAAAATATCGGTAATCACGGATATATCGGTAATTCGATTTTACGGATATATCGGATATATCGAAGATATATCGGTGGATATTTTTGGTAGGCTTAAAATTGTTAAAAACTCATGGAAATGTAAGAAAAACCTCATAATAATATAATTAGAAGTATAATAGACATTTTAAAATTGTTTTATTGAAAAATTTGATATATATATGATATAATTTGCAATATTAGATGTAATTATATCATGTCGATCTATAAGAAATGTTAATTTCGTAATTGTTCTCATTATAAAGTCACATCAAATACTTCATTTCATTAAATAACAATAATTTGTACACATTACATTGCAATGTCCCTTTAGTACCAAAATGAGTTTCGATGTGGTTCAATGGGATTGATAGATGAAGGAACCCCGGCTTGCTGTTGGAGACAATATTGGTACCAAGTCAATGAGCCTCGATAATATTGGTTATAAATTCTAACATGCCATGCATATATCTCTTGAGTCCTGCCTACTGCTTCTACATGGATAGGATACTCAAAGTTCACCCATGTGTTAACGCCAAATCCTTCTTCCATCTGATATGGAATTTGGTATGGCATTTGTCTGGAAGGGGAATAATGTGACATACCATACTCTTCATCTGTTGAACTTGAAGGTTGACCATAACTCATCACATGAGGAGGGTAGACGTTAGCCTCATTCGAGGAGTCACTAAATTGAGTCCCTATACTCATAGATTCAAAACTCCCTGAAAGTAACTCCTCATTATATGGTTCCATCATTCGTTCTCTTCCTCTATAAGGCCTCCCAATAGCTCCTATGCCTGGACCAGCTCTTCTAGAGCCATGGTCTTCATCCTGTGTGCAGTGTGTGAAATCATTTTCACAAGTAAATTGGTTGATTGGATATTGACTATGTCGACGTTCATCAATATCTCCTCCCCCATTATCACCTCCATCATTAGTTCCACCTCTTGAACCATCGTAACCAGAAGCAGAAGTACCTGCAGCACTAGGTCTACTACTATGGCCAGCACTTGTGGAGTCAATTTCTTGCTGGGAATATGTCGCATGAAGAGAATCATCAGTATCTTTGCTAAAACTTTCACAGTGAACTTCTTCGGACAACACATGTTCAACATTAACTCCAAATTCTCGAGCATGAGCGGCAATTCGTGGATCAGGATTTCCAACTTCGTCATCCAAGTGTATAGGCCTAACCCACTGGAACAACTGATTATCTTCTTCTTCACCCACCTCGGCTGAAATGTCAAGGAGATCAAGGTAATCTTTTTCAGCAACTCGATCATTTTCTGCCTCCATATCGCGTAACTTTAGCCTCATATTATAGTAACAAAACACTAATTGCTCCAATCGAGAGTAAGCCAAACGATTTCGTTGCTTTGTGTGGATGAGAGCAAACGTGCTCCAATTTCTCTCACATGCAGAAGATGACGCAGTTTGTGAGAGAACTTTGATGGCTAACTTTCTCAATGTAGGTGTTTGATTCCCATACATAAACCACCATTCAGCTGCAACGAATTTGACAATCATATAAATACTTATGTGGTGAACTTACAATAATAATAATCAATTTTTTCCTATAAAGACTCACCAGGCACCATGGTTGACCTTGATGCAATTGCCGCTCGATCACCGAATCCTCTTTTTGCATCTCGAAAAAGTACAAGCTATGTATTCAATATTTAATTTGTTAGTAAACGTTCAAATAAATTGATGAATGAAATTATTGTTTTATTGACAAAAATAACAATTTTTTATTCACCTCATTTCCAAATTGACCAAGCGATTTAGTAGTTGGATCTAATTTTGCAAAAACATCATGGACAGCTTGAAGTAGTTCCGGATCACTACCAACTCCACGCCTATATTGAAATCTTGGATTCAAGAAGTATGCTACAATAAAATTTAGTAGAGTTAGTATTTTTTTTTTAAAGAAACTTAAATACAAAGTAAAAACTTATAAAGATATATAGTATTTAAGTACCTGCTGCATGAAGTGGATGTTTTAGTGTTTTCTGCCAACGATCTTGTATTATTTTGAACATCCAATCTCCAGCTCCTTGACGAATAAGGTTCTCTTTCATCACTTGCATAAGCTCGTACACAAATGGCATTGTGGGAACAATTTCAGAATCCACAAGTCGAAGCACCACGTATAATGGCTCATATAATGAAACTATATTTGTCAATCTGTCCCAATACGTATGGTCAAACAATAATTGCTCCAATTCTCGTCCAAGTTTTGTTCGACTGAGTTTGTGTTGTGCCCATTCATCACTTATAAACAATTTTTTCAAATCAGCCCTTTTTTTTAGAAGACTGTCAAGAGCAATATAATTGGTAGCAAACCTTGTAGCTCCTGGTCGAACAATGTCTCCACCACAATACTTTCTCATTTGTGCTAGTAACCAACCATGATTGTAAATGAAGTTAGTTATCTTGCGAGCATTGTTTATCACCTCGATAACATTGGGTCTTTTACCGATGTCTTCAAAGATTAAGTCGATGCAGTGTGCCGCACACGGAGTCCAATATAAGTCATACTTCTTCATCAATTGTTTCCCTGCTTTCATGAATGCCGACCCATTATCTGTGACAATTTGGACCACATTTTCCTTACCGACTTCTTTGATAATAGTCTTTAAAAGCTCATATATATACTTGTGGTCTTTGATATAGTTCGATGCATCGACTGACTTAAGGAACACCGTGGTCCCTTTAGAATAAACCATGAAATTAATAATACTTAATTTCGTGGGCCTTGTCCATCCATCTGACATTATTGTGCACCCATATGTCTTCCATTTTTCCCTTTGTTGGTTCACATAAGCTTCCATTTCTTTGTACTCCATTTCCAAGTATTTGTTCTTTATTTCATATGGAGATGGAGGTTCGATTCCCATTCCTACACTTCATATGTAAAACATGTCACAAAATACTATACTTACTAAAAGTATAACACAATATAACATTTGATAAATTAGTAATTACCTGCTTGTTGTGCACCAATAATCATATTCTTGAAGTGATGAGACTTTGCTTTTGCGGGTGAGACACTCTCATAAATGAAGAATTTGCTGATTAAGCGTCCCATCGTTTCTTTAATTGCACCACCCTTGAATATATCTTTGATATTTTTTTGTTTTGCTGCAGAAGACTTGTAAAGCGAAGGGGCAATAGGGGGTGAATGATGCGAATGTCGCATACTCTGTGATTTTCGCATCGTCGACGGTATACCAGTAGAAGACTCTCCCGATTTGCGTTTGCTTCCTACAATATTCTCATGTTGTTCACGTTCCCAATTAGATGCTTTCGAGGCACGAACTGCAGATCGATATGCATCTCGCTCATCTGGGTGCATATCTGTCGGATACATATACACATCTTCTTCCTCAGCATCTTCATCATCATCATCTTCGTTTACCAAATGTGTATGATGCGTCCCCATTGTGCCACGTAATTGACTATGAATTTCTTCAATATCAGCATTTTTTTTTGCTTTTGCTTTTTGTTTGTCATGCACTAACAATCGTATCTCTTCTTTCACTTCGGGCGGCACTCTTGGACACTTTTTGGTGTTGTTATGCGGGTCCTTATGCATTAAATGAGACTTGAATCGTGTGATGCCTCCACTTTTCATTACCAACCCACAAAAATTACAAATTGTTGCATTTCGATTACCCTCAATTGGTGAATAATACTTCCAAGCCGGATCTCGCCCTGGCACGACAGAACCACCTTCACTAGCCATGCTAAATCTATTGCAAGAAAAATACACTTAAATTTAAATCTATGTTAATTTAACTAATTAAATAAATTACCTAAGTTAATTTTCAAAATCTAAATGTAATTTTATGACAAATTTACTAAATATTGAAATTAATCATAATTGAATATGAAAATAAATCACGATAATATAAAACAATTGATCATATTTAATATTCCATATATAGTAGTTCATGTTAATTTAACTAATTAAATAAATTACCTAAGTTAATTTTTAAAATCTAAATGTAATTTTATGACAAATTTACTAAATATTGAAATTAATCATAATTGAATATGAAAATAAATCACGATAATATAAAATATTGAGCATATTTAATATTCCATATATAGTAGTTCATGTTAATTTAACTAATTAAATAAATTACCTAAGTTAATTTTTAAAATCTAAATGTAATTTTATGACAAATTTACTAAATATTGAAATTAATCATAATTGAATATGAAAATAAATCGCGATAATATAAAAAAATTGATCATATTTAATATTTCATATATAGTAGTTCATGTTAATTTAACTAATTAAATAAATTACCTAAGTTAATTTTTAAAATCTAAATGTAATTTTATAACAAATTTACTAAATATTGAAATTAATCATAATTGAATATGAAAATAAATCGCGATAATATAAAAAAATTGATCATATTTAATATTCCATATATAGTAGTTCATGTTAATTTAACTAATTAAATAAATTACCTAAGTTAATTTTTAAAATCTAAATGTAATTTTATGACAAATTTACTAAATATTGAAATTAATCATAATTGAATATGAAAATAAATCACGATAATATAAAATATTGAGCATATTTAATATTCCATATATAGTAGTTCATGTTAATTTAACTAATTAAATAATTTAGCTAAGTTAATTTTTAAAATCTAAATGTAATTTTATGACAAATTTACTAAATATTGAAATTAATAATAATTGAATATGAAAATAAATCACGATAATATAAAATATTGAGCATATTTAATATTTCATATATAGTAGTTCATGTTAATTTAACTAATTAAATAATTTAGCTAAGTTAATTTTTAAAATCTAAATGTAATTTTATGACAAATTTACTAAATATTGAAATTAATAATAATTGAATATGAAAATAAATCGCGATAATATAAAATATTGAGCATATTTAATATTCCATAATTAACCATGTTAATTAAATTAATTACATAATTTACTATGTTAATTAAATTAATTAAACAATTTAGCTAAGTTAATTAGTTTAATGTAATTCTAAATACGAATTTAAATCACAAATAATCATCTAAAATAAATATATCATAACCTAAATTAATTCAATAAAAATATACAAAATAATTACAATTGAATGTAAACATACTAATTAATTAAAAATACATGAATTAATTATTGCAAACAAAATTAATTATAATTTCAAACAAACATACCTTAAAATGATTGAATAATTGAGCAATCTTGGAAAAAATTGGAGTAATAGGAGAGCAAATGAAGAATCAAAGCAAAAATGGATGAAATTGATGCAAAATTGGCTATTTATAAGTGAAATTTGGGCCAAAATAGCCGTTGAAAGCTTAAGTTACCGTTTAAAATTAATTTTGGCCGTTGGATCACAATTTGGAAGCAATCTGGGCGTTGGATCTCTTTGTTAACGTTGGGATTCAAATCTGGGCGTTGGATCAACACGGGCGTGATCTGGGCCGTCAGATCACGCTGGAGAGAGGGGGGCGATTTTTCGCAAAAAATCGCCAAAAAATCGGCGATATATCGCCGATAAATCGGCGACACACGGGATTCTCAGGCGATTTTTTCATAAAATCGCCGATTTATCCTGTGTCGCCGATATATCGGCGATATATCGCCGATTTTTGGCGATTTTTTGCGAAAAATCGCCCGGCCGACTTATCTCCTCCATGTGTCGTTTCGCCACCCGCCGACACGCGATATATCGGCGATATTTCGCCGATTTTTTCCGATTTTTTCCTCCTTGCCCTCACCTACCCATTCCCACAGCATACCCCCTCTCATTTCTCTCCCTTTTTATTTTTATTTTTCTTTTTATTTTTCATTATTCTTTCTCTTCTCCCCAAAACCCATTTTCTCCCTCTCTACTACTCTCCCACTTTTTTTGCCCCACTTAAAACCACCCTTCCCACAAACTCTCCACTGCCACACGCCCTCCACCTACTTTTTTTTTTTTTCCCCCATTTTCTCATATTTTCTTCCCTCCATTTTCTTCTCTTATTTTTCTTTCATTTTCCTTCCCTCTCACTGCCACTCACCGGAACACCTTACAAAGGCACAACCTTCTCTCCCTCCCCTCTTCCCCCATTATTTTTTTTCTTTTGCTCCCATTTCTTCTCTGTTTGGCTATCTTCATTTTCTTTTTATTTTTGTTTCCTAAAAATCTATCACCCCTAGCTGTATCGGCCAGTCGTAGTCGACAAACCACTGCTAGTCCACGACCCTTCTTATTTTCTCTCAATCTCTCGTTCCCTTACTTTCCCATCACACCCATTTCCATTATTATTATTGTTTTTCTTTATTTTTCTTGATTTGATTTTAATAATAATTATTATTTGTGATATTTGAATTATTGAATTAATATGAAATTTAGGTTAATTTATTATTAATAAATTAATTTAGAATTTGTTAATTTGAGCTAGATTAGTAGATAATTTATATGGTTGTACTCATTTGAATTATTTAATTTGGATATGATATACTATTATGATATATTTTGGATGTGAATTTTTATATTAAATTGAGTTGATTTTGATTGTGGATTTAGGTTTGTATATAAAATTAAGCTTGAATTATGGGATATTAAATTTAGGCCTAATAGAATTTATTTTAATTTATCATGTTTTGAGTTTGATTAATTGAGCTTATATTTTGACTATTAATTTGGAAATTTTGAATTAGAACCTATGACATCTAAGATATTTTTGTTGGGTTATATTTGCTAATTTGGGCCCATTGAAATTTATTGGATTCATTTGAAGTTTGAATTTGATCTTGAATATCTATTTTGAACTTTATACATTTCTAGATATTTACATTTGGGCTATTTTTGTTTTGCACCGGCCTATTTTGCAATTCTGTCGACTGAGTACGAATTTATGACACGTGAAACATGGAATTTCATGAAAGGAAGTGAGAATCGAAAAATTGTAAATGGAGCATAGAACTTGTTGTAAGCTTGTTTGGGTACACATTTGGTTTCTTATTACTATTTGATTTTATTTTTATTAATTTTTGTAAATATTTGTCTGTATATACTTACTTATTGTGTACAAAATTTGATATCAAACAAACCATAAATTTTGTTTAAATAAGAGGAATAATTCAGTAAACATGTTTTAATAAAAATAATAGTTTAGAAATTATGTTTTTAATAAAAATTCTGAAAAGTATTTTTAGGAAAATCTAGAAAATTGTTTTTAATAAAATTCAAAAAATTTATTTTTAATAATAATTGTTTGAAATTTGTTTTGTAAATAAAGTTGTTCCAAAAATTAATTTTTAATAAAATTATCCAAAAAAATGTTTTTTTTTAAATAAATTCTTTTTCCTTAATTAAAATAGGATTAAAAGTAATTTTTAGAAATAAAGGATTTAATTTTTTTTTAATTAAAAATTCTTTTGCAAATAAAGTCATATTTTTTTTAATAATTTGTATAAGTCACTTTTCTTAAATGAAAATAAATTGAAATAGTTTTTTTTAAAATAAAATTGCAAAAATTCATTCATTTTTAGTAATAATAATTTTTGTGGTCAAATTGAAATTTTATAATAAATTCTTTTGATACAATAAGTGTAAATAACCTTGTAGACCCCCATTTAGGCGTGGGTCACCTATTCTCTATTTTTGCAGATCGCATTTTAGCCAGGCGTCACTATCTCAACGAGCCACGTGTCACATCCTTAAGTGGTCGTAAGGAATCAACCTCGCTTTTTGAAACTACAGTAGGACTTTGACGCGTAAAGGATACTTTTAGCTGGCAGCTGCAAGAAAAGGGGAGCTGTAGAAAGAATGTGTCAGAAAAAAGGTGGTTGCAGCAGAGATCGTAGGGAGGACAAAGAAAAGAGAGAACATATACGAAAAAGAGGAAGATATTTGTTTTTTCTAAGGAAGATATTTGTTTTTCAGAAAAAGATATTTGTTTTTCTAGAAAAAAGATATTTTTCTGAGGATTGAAAAATATCTTAGAAGGAGCCTTTTCCAAGCACAAAAGAAGGAAAGAAAACTGGAGAGGAAGAGGTTTTTTTTTAAAGCGAGAAGAAAGAGTTTTTTTGGTTGTTAAAGGGAGAAACTCATTGAGAGAGCTGAGACTTGACTTCTTTTTGCTTGAGGAACCAGGTATGCACACAGTTTACTCCTCGTCTCTCATTATTCATTGATTTTCCATTACTTAATGCTGTTTTGGGTGGATGTTGAAGGCCATTGACCTGTTTGTTGATATGCATGTCTGCATGTGTGTAGTTTTGTTCATCTTTTAATTTGATATGCTCCTATTGTGGTTATGAAATGCTTGAGAATTATGAAGGTGGCATCGGATATGGTTTACCCAGCTGCTCAGAAGATTCATGGATGATTCATGAAGTGGATTTTCTGAGATTTCCCTTTATTCATTCATCTTCTTTCGCGCTCTGTTTCTTTTATACTTCCCTTGTTTCTGGATATCCGTCCATGGTATGAGTCCATTTTCTCATCTCTGTCCGAAAGAGATCCTAGAAAACCTGGAGTAGTTGTCATGGCAGCAAAGCTCACTTCATCAACATCCCCATACCCATCGTTCATCTATTCACTTTTCTCTCTAGGTCGTCATACCCATTAAAACCACTCACCCAAATCCCTATATCCATACAACCCATACCTATCCTTCAGGTTGCCCATAACAACGTTCTACCTCGGTCGGGTGTCAAACCCAGAATCCTCCAGCGCCGCCATTTTCCATCCAGGTGTCACACCCGGAATCCTTCCGCGCCGCCATTTTCTATCCGGGTGTCACACCAGGAATCCTCCAGCGCCGCCATTTTCCACCCGGGTGTCACACCCGGAATCTTCCTCCGCCACCATTTCCACCCGGATGTCTCACATTCGGAAATTCTGTACTCGCTGACGTTTCACCTTCTCCGGATGTCCCACATCCGGAATCCTGTACCCATCCGGAATCCCTACTCCGGGTGTCTCACATTTTAAATACTTCATCCTTAGAGTTTCTTTAAGTTCCGAAATCACATTTTTAATAAAGCTTTGCTGCCACTTTCATTTCTGGCAGACAAATTTTCATACTTCCTCTGTTTTTAAAACGATTTGAAATAAGCAAGGAATCAAGTTCCGTAATTCCAAACAATAGAGTTATCAGAATTGATTCAGGCAAGATAAAATGGGCTCTGGTGGGGGCCCTACATATGTGAATTCACGACCAATTGATTGATTGGTTGATTTACTTGCCATGCGTGATTGTTTTGCCATGTTCCATGATATGTATATAATCAACCTGTGTTTGTTCACTAACCCCATTCCCTGATAGCGCTTTGTCGTTTGCTGCTAAGGTACACATTCTCTCTTACTCTGTCCATTCCTTATGCATGCTTTGATTCTCATATGTACATGATATTTCCGGGTATTCATTGATCTCCTAATTAATTGTCATGATTGCTTCATTTTATTAGTAGAGACCCATGTTAGGGACTTAGAGGGGTGCTACGATCTTTACCGTACCTTCCCGATAAGTAACCTGACCCCCGAACCCGATTCGGTTTTTTGCAGATCACCTTTTCTAAATAAGGAGTCACACTTAGGGTTTTTCTTTCTTATTTTGTTTACCCTTTAAAAATAAAACAAAAATAAGTGGTGACTCTAAGTCATTTCTTTTTAATAAATAAAAAACCATCATTTTTCCAAATATCAATCGAGCTCACCTTTCGAGTGGGAAACGCATTTGAGCCGAAATGCGGGGTCCACAAACCTTTTTAAAAATTAAATACAAATGAAATTGAGAAAATAAATTGACTTTTTTTTTCATAAATAAATAAATTGAAATTATTAATTCTAAATTGTTTTTAATAAAATCCTTTGAAATTTCTTGAAAACTATTTTTTAATATTTTTTTTATTGAGTGCAATAAATTATTTTGCATAATTATTTTGTCATTTATTTTATGCGTTCTTGTAATAATATTTTATCATTATTTTTGTATATATTAATTTTCATTATGACTTGTACATATTCATTTGTGTGATTATTATTTTTAGTATCTATAATTAATTAATTAATTATCACAATTCTTTCAATTCGTTTAATAGAGACTATACGTATATGTGCTTAGAAGGATGTTACGGCTTACCACTATATCTTCCCAATAGGTAACCTGATCCTCAAATTTAGACTCGATTTTTGCAGACATGTCTTTTCCAAATAAAGAGTCACACAAAGTTTTCTTTCTTATTTTGTTTTCCCTTTAAAAAAAAAATTAAAATAAGTGGTGATACCAAGTCTTTTTCAAAAATCAAATTTTCACCAAATAAATAAAAAAACAAGTCTCATTATCGAGTGAGAATGTATATGAAAAATGTGGGTCCACGACTTCATTTGAAAAACTCTTTCCATTTGATCAATTAATGCAACCTTTATGGCGTCTAACTAATTATAAAAAATGGTTTATCCATTTATATATATACATCTTTAAGTCATATTGTAAATATTTTAACCTCATTTATTTACATCTTTATATTTTAATTTCATTTATTTATACCAGTTTCAGTGATTTAAATATCATCATATATATTTAATAGTTTGGATTTAGATTTTAAAAAATATCATTATAATATCTTACAGGGTGTTTGGTAAAATTTAATACTTATTATTTAATGACTTAAGTTGACTTTAAGTTAAATTATATTTAAGTTGATGCCTTAAAACTTATTATTTAATTCTTATTTTAAGTATTAAGGTTAGTTGATAAAATTAACTTCAAATTTATTCTAAATTAACAAATTGACATATTTATTTTCATAAATTATAATTAGAGTAAAGAAAGTCGAGTAACAATGAAGTTCATGGAATAATAAAGGAGATTATGAAGATAATTAGAGTAAATAAAGATAAAAATATAAAATAAAAATATGGATTTAAGAATAAGTGGATTATTTTTACTTATTACTTAAAGTTATACCATTTAATTATTTTATCAAATATACTTAATTTACTTAAATTAAGTTATTAAGTTATTTTAAATTATTAAGTTGATTTATTAAACCACCCTTTTGTTTTTGTTTTTGTTTTTTTAAATAAAATGATTAGAAAAAATATATTTTATCATGTTTCAAATGCCATAAAGGGGATTATTACATGTGTTCCACCATGATATCATAGTTGAACACCTTTTCCAAGGGAATTATTACATGTGTCCCACTTTATCATACACCTTTTTCTAATTAGTTTTCATTATTTTATATTTGATCCTATTTTTCATTTTAAGTTTATTTATTTGTATTATATTCCTATATACTTATACTTTCATGCAATAATTTAGATTTTATCATTCATCTCATCCTCCAAATTCAAAGTTGAATACATCAATTCGGTATTGACCACTCCTTATCATAAATCCTTAAATCTTTACAAACCAGTTAAACAAAAAAAGAAAAATAAACAAAAATTTCTCAACCGTTCTTATCATAAATTCTATTAGTAACTTTATTTCTCAATAGTTTTTATCTAGCTTTTTATACTCAAGTTTTTTAAGAGTTAAATAACTTATAGCCATTAAATTTTTTTTATACATTATATATATATATATATATATATATATATTCTAAAATTATATATTCTTTATTTTTCATAAAATCTTTTTCTTCTTTTTTTTTAAACTTTCTTATTTTCTTATTTCTCATTCAAAATAATTAAATTACTTAGTAATGGTTTGGGTACACTTCTTATTTCTTATATTTACAAAATAAAAACTCTAACCTAAAAAAGTATAGATTTAAATTATGTTCTTAAAAAAGTTATTTTTAAAAGTTTAAAATTTGAGGAAGTAAAAGAAAAATTTATGCTTAATTTTTTAAAATAACTTTTAAAAATCATTGCCCTTTTAAAATAAATGTCAAAAGTTCTTAGATTTTATGTGAGAGTTGTTACTATCTCGTTGCTTTTAAAAATAGAAAACTGCAAATTTATGTAAACGACACATTGATAAATATTTTTTTTATCTATTTAAGTAATTATACATATAAACTCATGTAATCAAACTTAAATGTTTGATTTTAGAGCACAATTGTTATACATCAGTTTAATGGTGTAATGAAAGGGAAGAAAATAATATGTAACTTAGAGTCTATTTTGGAATTTTTTTAAAAGAGTTTTCAAAAAATAATTTATAATAACAATTTTAAAAAACAGTTCTATAATATTTTCTAAAATAAAAATTTATTTGAGAAATTAGAACATTTTTAATATAATACTTTTCACGCTTATAAATATTTCTTTAAAAAAAATTTGTTTCATGACTCATGAGGAGCATAGAAACATAGATATGTTTTATGCATGTTTCAGGTTACGGTATAGGTATAAAAGCGAAGTTCAATTTGTGTGGTGTTTATAACCATTCATTTGGTTTATAATGAAATCTTCATATCACCCATGGAAGTACACCTTGTTCAAACCGTGTAAATATTGAGTCTCTTGTTTAATTTGTAATTGATTCTTTACTTTAAACTTGCATAGTGGAAAAGCTTCCACTAGCGCACAAGTTGTGTATTAAAGCCAGACTGAAGAGATCTAGAGCCAAAGTTGGGGAAGATCCAAAGCAAACTGTGGACTCCGTATTTCGGCTCATGCGTTTTCCACTCGATGGCGAGCTCGATTTTGATTTTTGGAAATGATTTCATTGTTTGAAAAAATGACTTGGAGTCGTCACTCATTTTTGTTTTATTTTTAAAGGGTAAACAAAATAAGAAAGAAAAACCCTAAGTGTGACTCCTTATTTTGGAAAAGGTGGTTTGTGAAAAACCGGATCGGGTTCGGGGGTCAGGTTACTTATTGGGAAGGTACGGTAAAGACCATAGCATCTTTCTAAGTCCCTAAAGTCAGGTCTCTACTAATAAAATGAAGCTGACGTGGCAATCAATAGGAAAATCAATGGATACTCAAGTCGATTATGTACATATGGGAATCAGAACATGCATAGAGAATGACCAGAATAGGAATAGATGCGTACCTGGGCCACGAATGAGCAATGCGCTATTATAAAAACAGAGTCAGTGCACAATATAGAGCATGAAACATATCACATGCATCACCAAACAGGGATTAAAATTGTTCGAAGGAAAATTGGATTTTTGAAATTCATTTGAGAATTGGAGTCTTAGAGATTATTTGAAAATTGGAGTTTTGGAGATTATTTGAAAGTTGGATTCTTAGGAATTAAAAGTAAGAATGAGAATTTTAGAAATTAAATTTGAAAGAAAATTGGGATTTTGAAGAATTATTTAAAAGTTCGGGATTTTTAAGAAAAATTAAGTTACGAAAATTGGGACTTTGGGAGTTAAATTTTGAAAGGGATCAGAATTGTAAGTTATTTGAGGAGTAGAAATTATGAAAGTTGATTTATAAAAATTGGAAATCTTGAAAATCATTTGAAGGCGGACTTTTTAGAAACAAATGAATAAAATGGTAACAATAATAATGAAAATAATAAATGAGTAACTGGATAAATACGATAATTGGAATATTGAGAACTGAAAATTAAGCGCGGAGATAGGACAATTGGAATTTTAGATGGCTAAATTTAGAAATCGAAATTTTGAAGAATTGGACTTTAATGATTGAGATTTTTAAGAGAAAATAAATAGGTAAGCATGGAATAATGTTACTAATTAATCAAAACGATATTGGAACGGATGAAAGTGAATAGTGAGATTTGTGAGATTAAAAATTAAATTCGAAATATTGAGATCTTTAAAAGAAACAAATAAATAAATATAGAATAATGTTATTAATTAATCAAAACGATATTTGGACGGATGAAAGTGAATAGTGAGATTTGTGAGATTAAAAATTAAATTTGAAAATCGGATTCTGACAAAAATGATATTTGAACGGATGAAAGTAAATAGTGAGATTTTGAAAATTAAGTTTGAAAGTCGGATTTTTGAATAATTAAACTTTAGTTATTGGAATTTTTAGAAGAAAGAAATAAGTAAACGTGGAAATAGCGATTAACAAAAACAATATTTAAATGAATAGAAAATGTGTAGTGGGATTTTTGAGACTGAAAATTAAATTGGGACGTTGGATTTTTGAAAGATTAGACTTTAAATAAATAGATAAGTATGAGATTATAATTCTAATTGATGAAAATAAGATTGTAGACCCCCCATTTGGGGCCATTCGGGCAGCTGCTCATTTTGCCACGTGGAAGAGCCTTGCTCCACCACGTGTCTTCTCTTGAGAGGCTGGTGCAGAATCAGATGATGCTTTTAGGATGCCAATGGAAGGTTGACAGGTGGCATGAGGATCTGCAGGCCGTTGTATTGAGGAGCACGCTGGAAGTTGCAGGGCATGCCTTTGGCTTGGAGGTTATAGAGAGAGCCAGAAAGAAAGGGTCTCTAACATTTTTCTTCCCGAAAGTAAGTTTTCCACTGTGTTTCTGTTTTTTTTTTTCTTTTTCTCTTCATATATTATTATTGGGATGCGTTGTTGTTGATCTTTGACAATTTATGCTTTGTTCTTCATGGCTGACTATTCCTCTATTGCTCCTGTTCGTGCTCAAAATTGATTTTAACTCTATTTTACCTCCTCTGTGGCATTTTAAAGAAAGAAAAAGACCTTTTAATCCACCCATCTGCAAACCCACTAATGAAGAAATGAAGCATAGTTCTTAATGCTTCATCATATTTTATTCCTCCATTGCTCTGTTTTTTTTGCTATTTTTCTCTCTGCTCTTCGTGTTTGGATTTTCTTGAATATGAAGTTGTAAAGGGCACAGCCTGGACCGACTCCCATTTTCATTTGAGTTAGACTTCGAAGGTTTATGAGATAAGTGACCTTGGAGGTAAGCCATGGACAATGGTGCAAAAGAGAGGGAACCGATTTGTGGTTAATGCTAAACTCTTTTATGTGAACGGGTTCAACACTTACTGGTTGATGGAATTTGCCGTGAATCAATCCACAAAGGGGAAGGTCAGTGAGGTGTTTTAATGAGCAGTCTCTGTGGGCTTAACTGTGTGCTGGATTTGGGGCTTTCAATGTTGGCCAGTGGAGAGCTCTTTCAAAAGTCTCCTTCTGTTTATGATGAAGATGTGCTCAAGGCCCGGGATTTTGTTTGAGTGAAGCAAGGAAGTATAAAATCAGGCTCATGCTGGCATTAAGAGATAATTGGGAAGAACATGGCAGCAAAGCACAGCATGTCAAATGGGAAAAGTGGTTGGCCTGAATTTAACCTCTGATGATGACTTCTTCTCTCATCCTATTCTTCATACTCCCTTCTTGCAATTCCATTATTCACATACCCATCAGACTTGTTTATCTCGCCACCATCCATCATTCATCTCATCAATGATATCCCTATCCTTCATATCACCACATTTCCTCCCTTAACCCCATCACCATGCTCGTCCATCACCGATGTTCCCATCTAATATACCCATCACTTTCAACCTCATCCATGCTCACCATATTCAACTTAACCCATGAAACCATTTGCAAAAGCCACCACCTATCATACCCATCGCCATTCTCATCCATTATCTTTCATACCAATTTTCCACCTCATCACCTCATCACTCGCGTTTCCCATCCACTTTATCTCCATGCTCACATCTCATACCCTCATATATATACCCATTATCTCCACTGTCAAACCCGCATCTCCAGCCAATTTTCTTCATGTCCAACATCTCAAGATGATGGTTCCATAATTTTGATATTGACTCTGCTGAAAACGGTTATTGCTATCCCATCATGAGGTCCGGAAAATCTGGAATTCTGGAGACGATGGATCCTTATGAGCCTACGCCCATCAAGAGCCTAGGGACAAGGTTGTGCTGGCTGAAATTCAGATTATCTATGTTGTTGACTGTCGTGGTTTTGGTCATAACAGAAAAGAGGCCTAGTGACCTGGCATGCCATTACTTGAGTAAAGCTGGGGTTATTGCAATCAGAAGATTGAGGAAAGCGGACAACAATAGGATTGCTAAGGCATGCGAAACTGTTGTTGTAAACAGACCAGATGAACTTCAAGAATCTGATGCGCGAGCAAGGTTCAGTTGAATGGAGTGGAAAGAAACTTGCAGAATTTATGTGAAGCAAGCAAAGCTGCCCTCAAACGACGCCGCCGGCGGCGAAACGTCTCTGTCATCACCGGAACGCCAAGCAACCACAGCCATGCCACTCAGGATCTCTAGAACTCCATTGCAGCTGGGAACTATCTTTGTCATCACCGGAACGCTCACTTCCTATCTCATATCCTCCTGCACCTCTCAGCTGTAGTCTGGTTTCAGCAATGGCACTTCGAAATGTGTCTTGTCGCGCTTGACCATATTATCCTTTGCACTGAATTGGGCTCCCATTAATGGTGACAAACTCGAACAAAATGGAGCAGACCTTGAGCTGAAGCTTCGCCGCTTGTAGTTCTTGGAGATGCCACAAAAGGAGAATTGCCAGGTGTTCCTCAGACGGTGCCAGCAATGAGTCAAAACATGTTTCTTCTTGGGGCATGCGCTCTCCAAATTCCTAGACAATGGCTTCAATTCTGTCATGTGGAAATGGGACCTTTCAAGTAGGAACCTGATTCATTTAGTGGTTCTGTGGCTTTCTCATCAGTAGTAACGAGCACAATGACGTCAATGGCATGGTTTCTGAGGCTAGTATCATAGGTGGCATCCACAAGGCTATGTTTGATAAAGATATCTCTTCACTTGGAATTGAACCTGATCTTGGGAAGGTCTCGTCACCTGGTTCGAACCGGGCTGTTCAGAGTTTGCTCATTGGTAAGTCTCTGTGATCGGTGAGTTTTGGACCATACTATGGTGCCAGAGACTGTGTTCAAGCTTTCAGAAAAGCTTTTTGTCCATTTTAAGGCTGTTTCAGTTTCTTCAGCGGCCATTGACTCAATTAATTTCTGTGATCCGCGCTTCCACTGGTAAAGAATGATATGTTGCAATAGGAAGTGATTCACCTTTATGAAAAATCACCAATGAGTGTAATTAAAGTAGCTTTGGAAGCAAAGAACATACATGTAAATGTCTATGTTGGCATGCGTTACTTGGTATCTATTCATTAAGGAAGCAAATGAGCAAATTAAGAAAGATTGGAATATAAGGTTTGTTGTGCTGCTACTTTATCCTCCATTCTTTGTTATGACGACTGGATCAAGCATCTGCTTTCTTGGGGAATATCTTCAGGGAAGACGCGTATCTGTCAAGGCCACCTGTTTCTCAGGATTCTGTTTTGCTGATATTGATGATATGATGGGTAGTGACCTTCGGTACAATTATGAGGAGCCAAGTGAGCTTGAGGTTGCATGCTTTGAAGTGAAGAAGCTCGTAGCTGGTAGAAAGGTGATAGTTTTGGGTGCGGAATGAGAAGAACAAGAGTTTTAGTTTGATTCATATTGTGCAGATACAGGGAGATTCAGTTCAAGGTAGGATATGACATGAGATGCTACATGGGATGGCGTCATGGAGATATGGAGGCTGATGCGGACCAGAGAGTTGAAAAAGCCTCCTGAATGCAGCTGGAGTTATGAGGGCTGCCAGTAAAACTATACCGAGGGGTGTAGGACTGGATACTGCTTTGAGTCTAAGGACTTCTGCAGAGGAAAGAATTAAAGCAGTGACAAGAGATTTAATATCTAAAACAGGAGGTTTTACTAACTTGGTTAATGATCCAGAAGTTGGTTTTCTCCTACAGTGTGTTTCATTAGCTTTGGTTCGAGGTGATCCAGTTTCTTGTCGAGCCTCTCTTCTCACATGCTTTGCTTCAGCATTGTTGACTGAAACCTTTCCCTTACAAAAATCCTATACAAAAATTCTCAATCACCCACATGATAATTTGGCGCGGAAATGGCAGTTATGGCAGTGTACCCAGATGGTTTCACCACTCTCAAGCATAATGCTCTGAGATGTGAATTAAATGAAGAATCAACTCCAAGTCTGTGTTTTCGCTGAGAAAGCAGCATCTTCTCCTCCCATCCAAGCAGTGTTTTCTCCTCTCATGAGTTGAACTGTATGTTTAGGCTCTAAGAAAAATGGGATCCAGTCTTGCTATATTTGAATTTGGATTTTAGAATATGTGGACCATTGAACAGCGGCCTGGACAAATTAGCTATGGTGAAGGAACACAGTGATCTTGCAGAAGTAGATTCATATGACAGGGGTGATGCAGATTGAGATGGTCAAATATTCAAGTGGGAGGAAATTGAGGTTTGAAAATAAGGAAATGCATGTTAAAGCAACAGAAAGGAAAACATTAGGGAGTAGCATGGAACCTTTTAGGCATGGATTTGGGCATTATGGTTGGATACCTTCAGATGTCGCTTTAGTCAGTTCTGTGCTTAGCAAAGTGGCTTCAACAAGCTCATGGAATGCTGTCAACACCTTCTTTGCCCCTAATCTCCGTGGTTGTCATTCCTCACCTCCTTCCACTTATGCATGGACTTGATGGCCACCTTAGCATGGCCACCTTCTGAGCCACGTGCCATCCTCCAAAATTCTTTCCCTTTGATTTCAAAAAAATAAATTCCTAACCCCGTTTGTAAATAATTTCCTAAATTCTGGTTTTTAAATAACTTCAAGTCTCCAAAGCTTTCATCCTTAGAGTTTTTAGGATTCAAAATCCCATTTTCAATAAAATTTGGTTGCCATTTTCTTTCCGGCAAGCCACTTTCGAATTTTCTTTGATTTTCAAAATGTTTTAAAATAAGTGTGAATTAAATTCCGTAATTCCAAGTGATGGAATTTATGGAATTGATTCATGCAAAATAAAAGGGCTTTGGTGGGGCCCAACATCAAATAAATTTTCATCAAAATAAAATTGAGTGAAATGACACATGTGCTATTGATGATTTTGTATTCAGTTTAGTGACATGTATGTTATATCTTGTGATCATTGTTTTGTACTAATCTCATTTTCATGATAGCGCGTTGTTGTTTGCTGCTAAGGTACGCATTTTCTCTCACTTTGTCCATCTCTCATGCATGCTTTAATTCTCGATGTGTAATCATGTTGATATTCATTGATTTTCCTATTGATCGCCACGTCAGCTTCATCTCATTAGTAGAGACCCGACTTTAGGGGCTTAGAGGGGTGCTACGGTCTTTACCGTACCTTCCCGATAAGTAACCTGACCCCCGAACCCGATCCGGTTTTTCGTAGATCACCTTTTCCAAAATAAGGAGTCACACTTAGGGTTTTTCTTTCTTATTTTGTTTACCCTTTAAAAATAAAACAAAAATAAGTGGCGACTCCAAGTCATTTTTCTTAATCAATAAAAATCATTTTTCAAATAAAAATCGAGCTCGCCATCGAGTGGGAAACGCATTGAGTCGAAAATGCGGGGTCCACAAAGATTTAAACGAATTATTGAGAAATTAAATTAAGACATTGAATTTTTGAAGGATTAGACTTTAAATAACTGGATAAATATGAGATAATGATTATATTTGATGAAAATAAGATTTAAACGAAGTATTGAAAAATTAAATTAAGACATTGGATTTTTGAAGGATCAGACTTTAAATAATTAGATAAATATGAGATAATGATTCTATTTGATGAAAATAAGATTTAAACGAATTATTGAAAAATTAAATTAAGACATTGAATTTATGAAGGATTGGACTTTAAATAACTGGATAAATATGGGATAATGATTCTTTTTGATGAAAATGAGATTTAAACGAAGTATTGAAAAAATAAATTAAGACATTGGATTTTTAAGAAATTACTTAAAGACTTAAGTTTTGAAAATGGGATTTAAAGTTTAGAATGAAGTAAATTCATGGAGACCAACATAAGTTAATTTATACAAAAGTTTTCACATATGGTGATTAGACATAATTAAAGAAGGGAAGGTGAAATATAAATTATTTTAAGTTTTGAAAGGGATATTCAACCTTAATAATTTGTCTTTTAATTGTCTTCAAGTTGAGCCAACTAAGTTGGTAGAAATAAAATAAGATAACAAATAAAAGGGGATGAATAAATTAATTAATTATGGATATTAGAGGTTTTAAAAAAAAATTATTTAGAATTTGGGCAGCCTAATGGGCTAACTTGATGTGGACATGGGCCACCTTAATGAGGGGGATTGACATAAGGCCCTTCATCAATACAAATGGGCCTGGGCTCCAACTTAAGCCCATACCCGCCACCATGGGCGAGCCCAAGGCTCTATCACCATCACAGCGTGGGCCTAGTGCTCTAACTTGAGCCCAAGACACCCATTGTCCATCACAACCCAAGGCATCCATTTCCATCTGGGCATCATCCTCAGATGAGGCCTCCACCATCAGCGACCTAGAGGAGAGGGAAGGGGTGGCAGCTTCGAGGGCAGCGCCGAGGCGGCGGAGATACATGGCTTTCGAGGCCACGACACCAGAAGATGGGCGTCTTCGCCGATGGCGCCGTCGACCACGCCGCGGAAGCAGTCGAAGAGGACGGCGCGCAGGCCGCCGTCAACGGCTTAGAGAGAGGCGCTTTGAACTAAGGCAGCGGCGCCGAACCCCAAAGGCGGCTCCGGCGAGGTTCGTGAGGAATGAAAGGCTGCTTAGCTGCTGCCCGTTCTCTAGCCACTGAAGAAGGCTCGCGCGCAGAGAGGTCTGAGTGATGGTGGGGGCGAGGATATAGAGAGAGAAGGTGGTGATGGAGAGAGGAAGGGTGGTGACATGCATGTACAGTCCCCATGTACGTGGAAGGGTGGACTTTGAGACTTTAGTAATGGCTTTGGAGGGGGCTTGGGTAGCCATGCATGTGTGGAAAATGGGTATGAATAAAATGGACGAGAATGGTGATGGGTTTTGCAAATGGTTTCATGGGTCAAGCTGGATATGGTGAGCATGGACGACGTTGAAAGTGATGGGTATGAGGATGAAAAGAAATGGAGTGCGGTGAGTGTGGTGACGTGCATGGGACTTTGTTTGCATGAGAATGGACGGATGACAAGTTGATGGGAGGAAAAGAAAAATCCACAAAAATATTTATTCAATCATCCAATCCAAAAGAAACATGCAGTCATTTACAGAAAAAAAGAATGTGAGCATAAAAAAGAACTAGAACAGGGCATTCCAGAATGACAAAACATGTTCCATTAAAACTCATGCCTGCGACCCTTAATGTCCACAGCAAGCAATAAAACCGTATCCATAGATCAGTAGAAAATGAAGCAAGGCATTAGCAAACGGACACATACCAGGTTCAAGATAAATTTACCTGAAAGTTCGGAACGCGACCTCCCTCTGCTCTTCCTTCTTTACTGGCAAGCTTTCTCTCCCAAAACCGCTTCACTCTCAGATCCTCTTCTCTATATATAACCGGAAAATGCCCTTCTCTCATTCTCGAAAATATCTCTCCCTTCCACAAACTCAATCCCCCCCTTTCTATTTCTTTCTGTTTCTATCTTCCTTGGCAAGCTATTACTTACTTTCCTGTTCATCCCATCAGCAAGTATGGGCTCCTCAACCACCTTCATGGCCGACCATCACGCCCCTTGCCGTGTGCATGCAGCTGGGATCCATGCATGGAGAGGGGTCCCCCACATCTTGAAAAATGAATGCCAAAAAACTTCCTCGGATGGTCCTAGCTAAATGGAAAAAAAACATTGGTCTTTTAAGGGGTTTACACAAACCTTTATTGAATTCAAGTTCAAGGTGTAGACCATAAAGCCAAGGTGACAACATACAGAAAAAAAAGGTCAAAAAGTCCAAAGCCTAAAGGGCTAATGCATGTAAGATTTCTCAAATGAGTGCACATAGACTAGTACAAAGAAAGAAACCATAATAGGTCTAAATCATGTATATATATATATATATATTAAGATACAAGATGTTCCACCTTATCTTCTAGAAGCTCCATATCCTTGGCTTGATCATCACCTTAGGTACCACTCTGATCTTTTGAACTTATCCGACTTAAAAGAAAATTTTATCAACACATAACCTCTTTGTTTTGTCATCATCAAAATTTGGATTTAGGAAGACTTGGGCTAATTAGGAGAAGAGATAGGAGAGTAGGTGGAAAAAGCATTTAGTTTTCTTTTCTTCAGCTCAAGAAAAAAATAAGCTTGGTCTCTAAAGCAAATAAAAAGACTATTCATGCAATTGGTTCATAATATCTATGGATGATTTAGATTTTTTTTTTTTTTACTTCAAGGAAATAAGTAGAACAAATGAGGAGAAGACAATGAGACATGTTGAATCCACCTCTCCCTATTGAGAAAAAACACTTAATATGCTTTCTTAACGTAAGAAGGAACTTCATCAATCAGACAACTTAAATAACATAATCTTTATATAATTAATTGGCTCCCTATTGGGAAGAAGTTCAAAAATTGCCTAAAGTACTAAGAGTACGTTTGACAGTGATTTTGAGAAGTGTTTCTAGCATTTTTAATACTTGAAAAATAAAAATTTTCAAATGTTAGAAAGACTAAAAACACTTCCTAGAATACTTCCAAATGCACTCTAATTGACTTAACCAATAGACTTTTAGAGGTTGACCAATGAAGTTTGATTAAAGGACACCATAATCACTAATGGACAGTGGTTGAGAAAAAAACACTACAGCTAGAGTTTTTTCATGACTCGTTATTATTAAATAAAGGAACAACTAATCACCAATAGGCAACGATAGAAGGTAAAAGTCTCTACAAGTAAACTTATTCCTTCATTTATGTAGACATTCTTTTGGGAAAATTATGTTTTGGTTTGCCCATCCCAAATTAATAAGATATTCAGAACCTAAGTTTTCATAACTAAAAGTATGTCATTGATGACAAAAAAAATTGTAATTTCATGCACTCTGGTGCGAGGTGTTATTTCATATCGAAATTGCCTTTCTCCTTCAGCCAACACTACGTCCACATCAGAAGATGATTCGTGCCTAGTTGGTGTATGTCCTATTGATTGGTGTTCAATCAACCGGTGTACTCTGATTTCGGTCCTCAGACGGGAGTAATCAACAAAATTTATAAACCTATTTCACCATATACTAGGGTAGCATTAGCTAGTATAGCATAGTGGTTCTAGGATTGTTCAGAGGGATGAGTTTTCAAATCACAACTGATATTAGTTCAAAAACTGAATTGGTGCTTTTTCTTTTCAAGGTTAGCTTTAAAAGAAAACATAAATATGTTTGAAAAGGTTGGTTTTTAGTGAAACAAAAAATAAAGTAATTGAAATTACTTACAAAGAAAAGTATTTCTTGGAGTTTTAGATCACTAAGCTCAAGTTCGTCATACAAAAAGAGAGATTTCGGTCACTTGGATCTTTTCCTCGCATTGGGGATTTAACATATAGTTATTTCCCGAACCGGCGTGGTATAGATGCTTCCCCTTAATGGGTTCAAACACTAAATCCCTGTCATTGAAACATCTTGCAATGGTTCATACCTCTCACCTAGTATTGGCCATTCAAGGTGATCCTTAACCTTGGATTACCCGTCAAAAGCTTGCAAGAGATAACTAATGGATGTTTCTTGGGAGTCCAAAAGCTTACCAAGTGTTGGCTATTCTAGATAATCCTACCTTTAAACCACCTTCCAGAGGCTCGTAAGAGATAAACTAGTGTATTTCAATGGACGGAGACCACTTGCCTTACCAAGTGTTGGCCCAGGTGATTTTAAGGAATTTTAAGTTAACTAAAAAGATAAAAACCATTAACGAGTCACACTTTCTCTTCATTAAAAACTGAAACAACGAAACTTCCACTTTTGCATTCGAAACCTTACCCAGCTTCCTTCACTCCAAGAAACAAAAATGCCTAGCCACTCATCCTCTAGGAAAACATCCTCAAAGTTTGATTTGCTAGAAATAAAAATAACAAGAAAACAAAATGAGAAGGTAAGGCAGAGCAGAGCTCTGTGTATTACTTTCTTGAAAAACTATACAAAGTGTTGTCCTCGAGAAAAATTCCCGAGCTCTCGTAAAAGAAAATTACAATAGATATTATATAGAGATGCTATTCACCCCTCCTGCTAACTTCCCAACCAAGAAAACCTATGATTGGTGGATTACAAGGAGAAAATAGGGATTTATACAAAAATATCTGAAGATAAAAAATCTAACAGAGTCGGTTGCAAATATTTGAGATTACACAGGTGGATTTCGCAAGTTCAAATGCAACTTGCAAAAATTTTGCAAGTTGAAATTATCCATTTCGCAAGTTGTGAAATTGTCCTTCAGATTGGTGCAGTTGTCTTCCAATGGCCATAACTTCTTTTTTTTTTCAGCTCCGATTTGTACACCGTTTGAAGCGTTGGACTCCTGACTTCCCGAGCTTCAAAAAGATATATAGTATGTATAAAATGGACTCCAAGAAGTGCTCTAAATGTGTCCTGCAGCTGCTCTCCTTGGTTCATGTTAGATTTCTCTCTCTGTTTTTCCTCCTTGCATTCTTGATTTGGCTTTGGCAAAGGGTTACGAAGCTCCAAATCTTAGTTTCTTCATGAATTTGAGCTTCAAATTGGTTTGCTATGAACTATACAAAGATCTCTCTCATTCTTGGATTGCTTTGGTGATGAAAAAGCTATCAAAAACACCAAAACTTAACACAATTTGTTTAGAAACAATTGCAAGGGTCCTTAACATGCCAATTGAGTTAAAAGGTAATAAATACTACTCAAAAGTGTTTAAAAGAGTGAATTACAAGCTATAAAATAGCACTTTTTGAGTAGCAATCGGAAGACCTAAAAAAACCAAAACAATTAAACAAAAAAGGAAAATATGAAAAGCCCTTTAGTTTTATTCTCACTATTAAGACATTGAGTTTTTTTTTATTTGGTATATAAGGCTTATTTGAGGTATAAAAAGGTTCAGTATCATTTTTTGTCTTAAAATGTTTTAATATAGTTTTTCAAAAGAAGCAGGGGCCACTCAAGTGGTTAATCCCACTTAAGTAGTATGAACCACTCAATCGGTCTAAGTCCACTCAAGCGGTCATGACAATCCTATTGAGTTTAGAAACATATTTTAAATGAGTTTCACCCAAACTGAAATTTGGAAACTTAAGATATCAAGAATCTATTGGCTTTTGCCTATATATACCTCTTTAATAACCCTTTGAGGGTTAGAGATTTTGGAAGATTGAAAATATATCATTAAGATACCTTTTATTCCTTAACAAAGATCTCTTTGAGGAGGAAGTCCATTTTGCCACATCATTCTTGATCTCTCATTCAAGGATCTTATTCTTTGAATCATGAGTTAAACACCTTAATCCCTTTGAAGTGGCCAAAGGATTTATTAGGGAGTAACAGGGAATTGTTGCATCGTGGACGTAGATCAAGTTGTACGTGTTGGAGAGTAAGTTTTTAGGGTAATGCGGTCAGGTAAATCTGTGTAACTTGATTTCAAATAGTGGATATAGATTTGAAGGTCTTAGATCTCATGGTTTTTTATCTCCACGATTTGTGGGGGTTTTCCATATAAAAATATTGTGCCTCATTGCATATCTTTTTATTATTGCTTATATTATGATTGATGATCTTGATAAACTTTTTGTTGATTGGTTAGTTGGTTATTGGGATTGTTGGGTTGGTTATTTTGAAGGTTATGATTGTTATACCTATAACCAATTATTGTTATCCCTAACTTAACTTAGGATATCCTTTGATTGATTGATTTGTTGAGATTATTATTGAGTTTGTTAGGGTAGTAATCATGGCGATTATCATTATCCCCAACATATCTCAATATTTATATATAAGATATTAACAATTATATTATCTTTATCCCTAACCAACTGTAGGGTATCTTGAAAAATTAAAAACCATATTTTTATATACCTAAAGATTCTAGGTATAACTATTTATTTATTTGAGACATCTCTGATATCTATTGGAGTAAGAAAAGTTTATTATAATTTACAAATATTGTTTTAAAATTTTCAAATCACCCATTTATTCTCTTCCCTTATGGTGTTCATTATTGGACTTTCAATCATTATTCAAGTGGTATTTAAGTAATACTCATTTTTCACTCACGTTAGCCTAACAAACAGAAGAGGCAACCTTCATTCTCTCTGATTTGGTGCACTGGTGATGACTCTGACCTGACTTTCTGAAAACCTGAAACCCAACGTATACACACTCTTTCTCTCTTGGGTTCTCTATTTGGTTACCTAGAAAATCAACGTGAAAATTTTCTTAAAGGTTTTTGTTTTGCTTTTTTGTTCTATTTGTTCCATTATTGAGGTTGAGATGTTTTTAGTTTTTCTACTACATTTGGGTCATTCATTTCATTTTCTAGGTTGTTTTCCCCTTTCCTGCTCCTTAAATTTCACTAGAATATTTATAAACTTTCTTGGCTTGTTTCGTTCTTGATTTGGTATGATTTTTACCATTCATCTTAACCTAGCAAACAAAGTCATTTCCATGAGTTACTAAGAAGTTGTCCTCTGGATGTGTAGTTACCTTCTAAACTGTTGTGGTTGTTATTGTAGTTAGACTTCTGATAGAGTAAACATCCCAAGATAGAGGATCCCCTGCCATGGAAAGTTTGTCTGTTCTAGACAATTTATATGGTAGGGATAGGAGGAGTCCTTTGGTGTAAGGAGTTTCATTAAGCCATGATTCCTATAATTCTTTAAGTACTCATGCCCACACAACCAATTTTCACCACATTAGCATGCCTCAACCAGTTATTAAAATTATTCCTAAAGATAGAGATTGGCAAGATGATAGGAGTTGAATGACTTTTAAAACCTATAGTTTTCTGATCACAACCTATAGTTTCTTCATAATTTTAAAACCTATATTTTCTGAGGACAACAATGGAACTTTGTACAAATGGAAAGCAAATAACACAAGTGATTAGTCTATCATCTAATGAACTCATGTTTTTGTTCAAGAATCACAAATTTTGCTTTAATTACTAGTGATAATGAGACCTTGAGATTTTACAAACTGCCTTTTTATCAATGATATCTGCCTCAACCCGGGCCTCAAATGATGATTTTTTTTTTTTTGGGAAAAGTATGTTTTGGGCTTTCTATCCGAAAATGATAGGATATTTAGTACCCAAGTTTTGCAAATTGGGGAAAAACATGCTACTATGAGAAAGGTTTTCAATTTTGGTGCACTCAATGGGAGTTAGATGGTTATAAATGAAAAGACCTCAATCTCATATATTCCCATCACTACCCATGGACCTATATGTTGCACATGTGATTCCTTGCACATACATGGTAAACCCAGTGCATAATTAGCCCCATTTTATTTTGAGTTCCATTTACACAAAAAAACATCTATTATCTATCCCAAATCTATTTATACCTTCTTTAATTAAAAAAACAACAAAAGTACTTTTTGAAACAAATTTGATACAAAATGAATGCATATTTCCTAAATTAATTTGTGGATTTCATGTTTAACTTAGGTTATGGTTTGTAATGTTAGAATAGAGAATGAAAAATGAGAAATCAATTGTATTTATGTTATTACATGTGTTTGGATTATTTTTTAAAAATAAGAATGAGAATAAAAAATTCATTGCTATCAAATCAAATTTCAGTCTCACTAGGATTTTGATTCCATTGATACCTTTTTTTTGTACATGATGTTGTAATTTATCTTAATTTCTATTTTATTTCCATTTATATTGTAGGTTTGAGAAACATATTAGTTGGCTAAAGCTAGCTGAGAATATTGTGGGGTTGAGAGAGTGGGGTTACAAATTCGAATTGCACCCAATTGACTGAGTTGTACAACAAATACAAGGACAAAGGTAGACGATTCTTGTCAAATACGTATTATCTTTGATATTTTTATGAAATTCTATTTGTTTATCTTTTGAGATGTGGTTGTGTGATACATCATTCACGGGAAATTTGTAGTTTTTGCTATTTTTTTTGGAGAAGTTGAGAAATTGTTGTAGAGCAATTTGTTTCTAATTTTCTTTTTCCTTATACACCGATGATGGGTTTTAATTTATATTTTTTTTGGGTTTATGTTGAGTGGTTGAGTATACGTTGGGATTTAGATGAAAATCTCATTCTTTATGATGGACATGATGGATTTTGATTTTTCCTTCCTTTATTTTCATGTGGAATTATGAGATACTAATACTGATGACTAATATTCATGTTTAGTATTTTATCTGTACTTGGTTAGCTGCCTTTTAGATATGAGGGAAGCTTGGGATGATGGTGACAATCTTTGATTAGTTTCCTATGTAGATTGCATTGCATATTTTGTGATGTAAGTTTTCTTGTTGAAGACCCTTGTGCTTTGCAACCCAGTCCTCTCATAGTTTTATCACATTGAGATAGTAAAGCTGGATATATTATTACCATTATGTTTTAATAGGTTAGTGAGTTGGTTCACCTAAGGTTATAACTTAGTGAACCTTAGTTACTATTAGTGAACCTTAGATACTACCTTAGTGAACCTCGAGTTACTACCCTTATGAACTTTAGGTACTTGAGACGTGAACCTTAGGTAGTTCCTTTGACATTATGTTTTAATATGCTAGTAAGTTTGTTCACCTTGGGTGCTTACTATACCTTAGGTACTAGCTTACTTAACCTTAGGTACTACTTTAGTGAACCTTAGGTGCTACCCTAGTGAACCTTAGGTGCTATCCTAGTGAACCTTGGGTGCTATCCTAGTGAACCTTGGGTACTACCTTGTGAATCTTAGAAACTTCATTTGTGAACATTAGGTAGTTCCTTTGTCAACCTTAGGTACTACATTTGTCAACCATAGGACCTATCTTTGGCATTCAATCAAGAAGGAATCCGTAGTTCCAAGATTAATTGAGATAGGTGTGGAACTTGTCTACTCATACACAATTTCTTTAATTACACTTAGAAATGAGCATGGTGTTATGTTTTATAGGGTATTCAGTTGGTTCACCTTAGGTACTAGGTTATTGAACATTAGGTACTACCTTAGGAAACCTTAGTACTACCATAATAAACATTGGCTTACAACCTTTGTGAACCTTAAGTAATTTATACGTAAACCTTAGGTAGTTTCTTTGGCATTATGTTTTAATATGTTAGTAAGTTTGTTTACTTTAGGTGCTTACTAAACCTTAGGCGTTAGCTTACTTAACCTTAGGTACTACCTTAGTGAACCTTATGTACTACCTTAGTGAACCTTAGGCACTACCTTAGTAAACCTTGGCTTACTACCTTTGTGAACCTTAGGTACTTCATACGTGAATCTTAAGTAGTTTCCTTGGTATTATGTTTTACTATATTAGTCAATTTGTTCACCTTAGGTGCTTGTTGAACCTTAGGTACTAGCTTACTTAACCTTAAGTACTATCTTAGTGAACCTTAGGTACTACTCTAGTGAACCTTGGATACTACCTTTGTGAACCTTTGAAACTTCATTTGTGAACCTTAGTTACATAATTTTTTAACATTAGGTAGTTCCTTTGTCAACCTTAGGTACTACATTTGTCAACCATATGATCGATAAGTGGCATTCAATCAGGATCGAACTTGTCTACTCATATAACTTCTTTAATTGTACTTTGAACTGAGCATGACATTATGTTTTATTAGGGTAGTTAGATGGTTCACCTTAGGTATAGAGGTTACTGAACCTCTTAGATACTATCTTAATCAAACTTAGGTACAAGCTTAGTGAACCTTAGGTACCATCTTAGCGAATTTTAGGTTACTACTTTTGTGAACCTTAAATACTTTATACATGAACCTTAGGTAGTTCATTTGGTATTGTGTTTTAATAGGTTAGTTAGTTAGTTCACCTTAGGTACTAGGTTAGTGAACCTTATGTACAACCTTAGTGAACCTTAGGTACTACCGTAATGAACTTTATGTACTACCTTAGTGAATGTTAGGTACTTCCTTTGTCAACCTTAGGTACTTCATTTTTCAACCCTAGGTATTACCTTTGTCAACCATAGGACCTTACTTTCTCAACCATATATACTACATTTTCTATTCAATTAGGATGAAATCTATAATTTGAAGATCAACTAAAATAAGTGTGGAACTTTTGTACTCCTAAGCTATGTTTTCCATTGCATTTAGATATGAGCATGACATTCTTATTTTATAGCGTAGTCTCTTTTGAACCTTATGTACTACCTATTTCAACCTTAAGTACTACTTTTGTGAACCTATGTACTACATTTTCCTTATGTGGTTGAACCTTTTTGTTATTTTTTCCACTTTGATTGCATGCTTGGCATCCCATGTTTTAAAATATTTTCATCATCATTATCATTATCCTAATATGTGGTATACATGTGTGAATTATATACATTTTGTACAATTGTAGTTCACAAAGACAATTTCATGTTAGGAACATGTATGGAATGTAACCGAATGCTCACAGGTATAGAATTATGTAAACTATATGACTTATTTTCTTCTTCGTCCGTCACATAAGTGTCTTAAACTTCATTTCAACAGACTATATGCATGGAATAACAAGTTTTTTTATTTTTTTTATTTTTTTAAATAGGTATTTTAATTTTATATCCAACTTCTAATTACGAAATTTTTTATTTTTATTATTTCTATAAGTATGCTATAATGTAAACCTTTCTCACTCAAATGAAGCATTGTTCATTTCAACCTGCCTTATCAGTATGATGACACCCTATCCTCATTGGTATCCTTGTGTAACCATGAGACTAATTGACAATTACAAGTTTAGTAAGTGAATCATGTCACTACTACAAAAATTGAAATTAATGACGCTTTATTTTATGACGCTTTCTAAAAGCGTCATTATTGAGGGTATACAATGACGCTTATAAGAAGTGTCATAGTTGTATTATTTATCTTGATACTTATTATAAGTGTCATTATTTGATGTCATCTTTTTCCTTATAACTGTGTATATAATGACGCTTATAAGAAGCGTCATAGTTTTATTATTTACCTTGACACTTATTATAAGCATCATTATTTGATGGGTATGTAATGACGTTCTGAGAAGTGTCATAGTTGTATTGACTTTTAAAATTTTTGTTTTTAAGTTAACTTATACAAATTTTGATATTAGAATTTTATTCTATAAATTAATTATGGTAAATTGACATTAATATTAATGACATAAAGTTGCTACATTAAGGTTTTTTTTAAAAAAATTTGGATATAAATAAAATAAAATCCTAATAAATTATTTTTTTATTGTTTGATATTAATTTTTTTATAGTTTGTATCAATACAATCTATTTTCATAAACTATTTTTCATTTTTATTAAATTAGAAATTATCTTATATTTCATTTAAAAATAATTTGTTAATTTATTTGTGGACCACAAAAAATTGGCCTATTTTGAGCACTTGTTCGAGCCTTGGGCCACATTTATTGGGTTTAACCCTTTTATTTGAGAAGGTTTTATAGTTAATGAATATAAATTTGAAATTATTTAACTAAAATGAAATAAATTAATATTTAAATTAATTTAATGATGATTAGACTCACAATAAAACTAAATGCAATAAGAATATTTATAAAAACTTTCTAATATTTATGGGAATTAAGCTCATTCTATTAAATTAGTTTTTTTTAAAAAAAATATCAATATTCAAATTAAACCAACATCAACCTAAAATATCAAATAATTAAACAATATAAATTCATTATGAGTTCAATATATAAAAATTATTATTGGAAGATGAAATAAAGAATACTATTTTAATTTATTGAAAAAGGACATGTATGGTATTTTAGAATTTGTTATAAAGTCTCCCTTGAAAACCCTAACCCTAACTTTTGGAAGACAAGAAAGAAGGGCTGCCACCGTTTTTAGTGAGAAAGAAGAGAAGAGAGAAAAATGCAAGTTTTTCTCATCATGCCCAGATTTCATCAAAGGTTTGATCTCACTTCGTCCGTGGTCCGATCGAGCTGAAATTTGGAGGAGAGTTTCGTGACTCATTTATCTTCAATCTGAACGGTGAAGATCGGATTTGGAGTTTCGGAAAGTCATTAGAAAGAAAGAGGAGAAGAGAGAAAAACGTAGGTTTTTCTCATCATGCCCAGATTTCATCAAATGTCCGATCCCGCTTCGTCCGTGGTCCGATCGAGTTGAAATTTGAAGGAGAGGTTCATGGCTCATGTATCTTCAATATGAACGGTGGAGATCGGATTTGGAGTTTCGGACAGTCATTAGAGAGAAAGAGGAGAAGAGAGAAAAACGTAGGTTTTTCTCATCATGCCCAGATTTCATCAAATGTCCGATCCCGCTTCGTCCGTGGTCCGATCGAGTTGAAATTTGAAGGAGAGGTTCGTGGCTCATGTATCTTCAATATGAACGGTGAAGATTGGATTTGGAGTTTCGGAAAGTCATTAGAGGGAAAGAGGAGAAGAGAGAAAAACAGTGGTTTTTTACATCATGCCCAGATTTCATCAAACGTCCGATGCCGCTTTTTTCATGGTCCGATTGAGCTGAAATTTGGAGGAGAGGTTTATAAGTCATTAATCTTAAATTTGAAAGGTGAAGATCGGAATTAGAGTTTTGGAAAGTCATCTTTCAGCAAAAAAAAAACCTTTATTTTATCAAAGATGGCGCTTCCTGAAAGTGTCATTGTTGCCTAAGACATACAATGACAGAGGCGAAAAGAACGCTTTAGAGAAGCGTCATCTGTTACCTTTCTTGACGCTTAAAAAACGTCATTGTTTCCCATTTTTCTTGTAGTGTGTGACACAATCTTCTATTGGCATTGGGTACATCTTTTTGCAATCTTCACAGTTACTATCTTCTTTAACGTTAAGGTGCTACCTTTTCAAACATGATATCTTATCTTTTTTATACTTAGGTACGACCTTCGCTCGTTTGTGCCTATCATGGAGTTGGTGCCTCTTATGGTATAACTATGCTATTGAATCCCCATGTTCAGCTAATCATGTCTACATTGATGTTCATATTATGTCATAAAAATCTTATTTGCTGTTAACGTTTGCATTAGTGTGTAACCTTTGTCCTGTTCAATTAATTTCCTATTTTCTATTTTAGTACTTATGTAGATGATATAATTTATTCAATTCATTAATTTCTTAAGAAATGATGAATACATCATATTAGAGAATGCATATTAGTTGAAATGTGACGAATTTACATGAAATATCAATTATTATGCATGTTGTTGAAGTAATTATAGCTTGGTAGTGTCATGAATCTTCATTGTTTAACCTTTTCAATAGTATTGTCATGAAGGTACTATTGCTTGTTATCAACATTAATGTTTAATTCTTAATTTTTAACTAGTTTGTTTGTCTTTCTCCACTTCCATTTACTTAGTTGCATTGCACTCATTGCACACATAGTATTGAAAAGAGTAATCATTATTTTGTTTCAATCTTTATTATAGGAAGCTATTCTATTTATTGCAATTTTGCAGTGCTAGTCTACAAAAGTGGCAACCCTCAATTATTGTAACTTAACACAGTTATGTGCAATTTGGTCACTTAATGTGGTGTGCTTAAGGTTGTTAAGGGAAATCCTAACTGTTTCAGTGTTGTCCCATCTAAAGGTGTACCATTGGAATCATATGCTCTTTTCAATAAAATATTTACCTAACAAAACATGGATTTTGTATGTAAATTAACTGACCTAATAACCTGATTGTAATTGTTTTAATCATCAATAAGTACCTCATTAAACATACTCATGTTAATGTTATTTGAATGCATCAAATTAAAATAAAAGCAAAAAATTACCATGTGGTCAATCTTATTGTGGCATGTCATGTGAATGTAGAATTTGCCGCATTTGAATTGCGATTACAACATCGTATGAACATATAATGGCATAAGAATGATGTTTTCCCACGATACAACCTTATGCTATTGTCAATTTCACTTAACTTAATCACTTTCATTATTTTTATCAAACTTTTAGTATCTGATTTGCACTCTGGTACTGTGAATACTTGAGCTACTTTGTTTGGGTTCATACTTTTTCCATGTTCTGATGTAGTACAGAACAACTCTTTCTGCATGGAATATCTATTTCTTTGAATGGTCATTCTATTGTTCTCTTCATGAATGTAGTTCAAGGCCTGACATAATTGAATTGTTCCATTCCTATCCATTGTTCTCATGCGACGATGTTGTATAGGTGCCCTAGGAACTTGAAGATCATTGATAAGGATATCACCTTCATTGACATGATGCTCCCTCTCAACTGTCATTGTTTGTACAATCTTGTTGTTGCAACAGTCACATGGTGTCATCGGGTAGTAAAATTCATCTTCCAAAGCCCAATAACACCCAGTGCACTCGAACACATCTCATAGACTATAATTTTACCAAAAGAGTGTCTCGTGTATGGAGACAAGCTTCTAACTTACACTTGTTTAAGATTGAAGATATATATAACCATACGTATGCATACACATGAAGATCATGTTTGTTAGCACATTTTAATTTCAATTGAAGTGACAACACATGGCATGATGAGACAATACATTTAGGCTCATTAAGTGTCATGGCTAAACTACTAAACTCCTCTACTTCATGCGACCATTGCTAAATGATACAAGTTTATCTTTCACTTTTGAATTCAGCAAACATTACTGCACTAGCAACTTCATTGGATGTGACAATTCAAAGAATAGGTGATTTGATGACTCACAAAGTACATGGGCCAATGCATTCCATTTTCTAAATTGATAGGCCAATACGCTACAACTTGTATGTATTGTAAAATAATGAATGGAGCTTTTTAGGTAAGGTCATTCATAATGTACATTTGTCGTACATGGGTGTTGGGAACCCTAGATTTTTAGACCCTCTATTTTGTCCCATTGACACATGTCTTGATTAAGTACTCTTTTAGTATTCCACAGTAGTTCTTGATGACCCATTGCAACTCATATAGCTTACCTATTTGAGCCATTCTGGATACTAGGTGCACTTTTATGACATTTTGCTTAGACATATCTAACCATTAGGCACACTTGGCCTGTCTAAGTGCACCTAGTCTGCTTAGGTTTACCCCAACACCCTTAAGTCATTTGCATGGCTGATGTAGCTTGCATGGTTTACGTAACTTGCATGTTTTCTTTATGAATATGTGTTGCGTACTTATATTTATTTATTTATTCATTTTCTTATCTACTTATATATATATAGTCATTGTATATTTTTGTTATTATTACTTTTATCATTATTATTATTTTATTGTTATTATTATTATTATTATTATTATTGTTATTATTATTATTATTATTATTACTATTACTATTATATTATTATTTTTATTTTCTTCTTTTTTATTTTATTTTCATTTTTTCCAAAAATACTTATTTATTTATTTTATTTACTTATTTATTTAGGTAAAAAATGATTCTTGAAAAAAAAAAATTGGTGGGGAAATGGAAATGGACGATGGGAAGGAGAGGTCAGGAGATTACGAGAAAAGATTCTTAAGGTTTTTAGGATGAGAAGACATTTTTGGGGGGACTTTTAGGAGATTTAGGGATTTTTTTTTCGGTGGGTAAATGAACACCATTGAAAAGATGCACATTCTAGATTTTAGGATGAGAAATATTTAGATTTTTTTTTAAAGGAGGTCTTGACAACCATGCATAACCTTTGAGATAGAGAACTCCACGCACGCATTGGGGGAGTAGAACACACCATTTTAATATCTATTTCTTTGACTTATAATTGATTTTCATTTAGAAAGAGCTTACACTTTGATTGGTTAAGTTTAATTTGCAAAGAACTATTAGGTAAGTTCTCTAAAATTAGAATGTTTACTTATATGGTTAAATTATTACTTAAAAATATTTTTTTTGTATTTCATTGTGACAATTTTACCTATATTAAATAAAAATCTTTACTTTGATTTCCTTATGATTTTCATTTTCAAAAAATTTCATAGTTAAACTCTTGGGAAACTTGTGTTTCAGGGCCCTTATTTATAAAATATATGGTATTCAGACCTCAAGTTTATGAAATATGGGAAGCAATCATTAATGTGCAAAATAATATGAGAATTGTGCACACTGTGTTGAATCAATTTTATCTGTCCAAATTACCCTCTGATGTCTGTTACATCAACAACCAAATAGCCTCCACGTCATACTTAAATAAATAAAAAAATTGTGAAACTTATCAATTGCATAAAAAACACCTGACTCGACAAAGAACTGAAATTTTCCTTTCCTTCGTCATCTCAAAGTTTGAGAACATTTCTCTCCTTCGTCTTCATGTCCGCAACCAGTCAAAGCGGAGACCGTGTTAAAATTTGCAAAATTTCACACATTTCAGAGAAGAAACCGTAAATCGAAAACCTCAATTTGCATTTTTCTTTGTTGTGCACGTTCTAAAGAAGAAAATGAAGCACTTCATCGTAACAATGTCCAGTTAAAAAGAGGGCTTGAGGAAGCAACACTATGATTCAAATTTTGGTTCAAGAGAGTGAACTCGAACGAAAACGCCAAGTGTGAAATATTGGCTTCGTGAAGAAGAAATCTCCTCTTCATCTAATTGGGTTTCATTTTGTTCTAACCCCCACCGAAAATCTTAAGGTAATTAATTTTCTTTTAGTGTTGTTTATTTTTTTATTATTTTATTTTATTTTTTAATGAAGAACATTAGTGATTGTGGAGTGGTTGTTGGACTCTAAAATTTGTGTGCAGTGGTTAGACGATAGCTTCACACGTAGGTTGATTTTGGACAACATGATTACAAGCTTAATCCCTGTCTTTTTTAGTATTTAGACATTAGGGTATTTAGAAATGTGAATTTTTCACCAAGGGTAACTTCCATGATGAGTTACAATGGTTATTGTTAGATAGAATAAAGAAAATATGATACTATTTTGTAATAAATTTTGTTGTGGCATTAATGTCGTGAAATATGAATCTGATAATGCTTGAGTAACACTATAAGGTAATATTTGTAAAGGTAGATGATTACTACCAAAAAGTGCTATTTTGTAGACCTAATTATAATGGTTTTAAGCACCTTTGAGTAGTAATCATATTCATTTAATTCAATTAATTCATTAAGGTCCTTAGTAATTGGTTTTAACCATTTTGTGGCAAGTTTACATGTTTTTATCAGCTTATGAATCAATTCAAGCATGCCAAATGATGGAGGAGCTACTTGGACAAGTTATGGCAAAGCTTTTGGAAGCTCAAATTCATGAAGAACCAAGCTTTGGAGCTACATAGCCCTTTTCCAAAGTCGTTCAAAGTATGCAAAGTGAAGCAAAGAGGAAAAGCAAGCAAAGAGGAAAACAGAGGACAGCAGCTGCAGTCTTCTTTCGCACTTTTGGAGCACTTCCCGAAGTCCATTTTTTACATACTATATACCATTTCAAAGCTCTGGAAGTCAAGAATCCAACGCTTCAAACCGTGCACGATTTGGAGTTGAAATGAGGAAGATATGGCCTTCGGAAGCCAACTGCTCCAGGTTATGCGAAATTCGCATAACATTCGCATAACACCTTCAAAATTCGCATAACCCATGCGTGTTGCGAATTTTGCTCTGTTTTTGCCGACTCCACTTTAGATATTTTCCTTTGTATTTTGTGATGTAATTTCCTTTCTTATCCTTGTAACTAACCAATCACAAGCTTTTGCTTTTGTAAAGACTATATAAGGGGTGGAAATCACCTCTTGGAGAATATAGAATATAGAATATAGAATACATATTACGTTTGACACTTAGAGAAATATACAGAGCTCTCCCGTTTCTATTTTCTTAGTAGCCAAACAGCCTCTAAGGGCTTTTCCTCAGAGGATGATTGGCTAAAACTTTTAGTTTCTCAAAGTATGGATGTTATGTGATGGCTTGGATGCAATCCCATGGAAATTTCTCGCACCCGGAAGGTAAGGTAGATGTTTTTCATTAAAGGTTCATTAATGCAAAGTTTGGTTTTTATTTCCTTTGGACAACTTCCAACGGCCAATACTTGATAAGCTTTTGGATTTCTATCCATTAGTTATCTCCTACGAGCTATTGGAAGGTGAGGTTTTCAATTCCAAGTTTTGTATTAATCCGTTAGAACCAATTTCAATGGCCATTGAAAGGTGAGTTTATCACTTGGAATGACTTTGAGTTGCCAATATTTGGTAAGCTTTTGGCTTTAGACCATTAGTTATCTCTTACGAGTCATTCAAAGGAAGTCTAAGGTGAATAACCATTGATGAAATTCACTACCATCTGTTTTGCCATTTTAAAGGATTAAAACTTGATTTGCTAAATCCATACCGGTTCGGGAAGCAAGCATCACCATAGTTGCAACCCCAACGCGAGGAGCCTATCCTGAGATTTCCAATTTGCATAAGAGCCAGAGCATAGCTATCCTATCTTTGAGAAACTTGTTTTTACACCATTTCATTTTAGTCTTTAATGTTATCTTAGATTAGTTTAAATCTTTCTAAAACATTTACATCTTCTTTTAAAGCTAACATCCATAAGAAAATCACCCATTTTCCTAATTTGAATATCACTTGTGTTTGCGAAAACCCTTCCCAGTGAACGATCCTAGAACCACTATGCTATAGTAGCTTGGCTACTTTAGTAATAGTATTTAAGGTATAAATTTTGTTGATACGCCTTTAAAGTTAAGCTACCATGAGTCGAATCAGTAGAATAGAGAATGAGAATGGGGAAGTAATGGCATTTTCCATTCATTAATTTGTTTAGATTGTTTTTTAATATGAGAAAATGAATGAGAATATGAATGATGTATTCATTTTGATGCGAACCTACTCTCAACCCTACTAGAATTTTGATTCCTTTCTTCTATATAATATTATGATTCAACTTCATTTCCATTCCAATTCCCGTATGTCAAACACATCCTACTGCTCTACGTTAAGTCATGAGGCTATCTATGGTCTTATACCTTAGAACACCTTGGCTTGTAACCTTTGTGAACCTTTGTAACTTGCTTGGGCATAATGTTTTGCAATTTTAGTGAGTTTGTTCACCTTAGGTGCTTGCTCTAAGCATTACTTGACTGAACCTTAGGTACTACCTTAGTAACCCTTAGATACTATCATAATGAACCTTAGGTACTACCTTAATGTACCTTATGTACTACCTTAATGTCTTATACATATTACCATTGTGAAACCTATAAGCCTACCTTAGCACACCTTGGGTACTACATTTGTGAACCAACTGTAGTTACTTTGTCAATACTACGTATTACCCATGTTCAATCATAGGATGTATCTTTTGCATTTAATTCCATCCTAGTTTTAAGATGAATCAAGAAATGAGTAGATAATACACAATTTCCTTAATTGAGCATGCCATTGTTATGTTGTAATGGCATAGGTGAACATTTGACCTTAGGCAAATGGTAGATTGGCCATGTGGCTACTTTAATGTACCTAAGATAGTACGTAAAAGTACCTACAGTACTACCCTACTGCAGCTTGGGGACTACCTATGTGAACCTTAGGTATTACCTTAATGGAGCTTGGGTAGTTGGTTTGTGAACCTTGGGTACTTACTTTATCAATCCTAAATAGGAGCTTCCTCGAGCATATGACCTATTTTTGGCATTGAATTCCATCCTAATTTGATAATTATTTGCTATATGACGAACTTCTCAACTTAGTACCCAATTTCCTGAATAGTATATGGCATTAT
Organism: Vitis vinifera; assembly: GCF_030704535.1. Classification (NCBI taxonomy): domain Eukaryota; kingdom Viridiplantae; phylum Streptophyta; class Magnoliopsida; order Vitales; family Vitaceae; genus Vitis; species Vitis vinifera. The sequence goes on along the minus strand of NC_081807.1, from coordinate 10,958,181 downwards.
TATGTTCTAAAATGATTTATAGAATGTTCTCCTTAGGTACTACCCTAATGCACTTTAGGTACCATCATCATGTACTTTACCTATGGAACTTAATGCATCATGGTTACTATCCTACTACTCCTTAGGTCCATTTGGTTGCTCCCCTTAATGCATGTTGGATAAATGTTCCACTTTTGTATTGAAGACACATTTCATAAAAACTACATGCTAGATCGGAGCATGGCATTATTATGTTATAATTGGTTAGTCAATTGGTACCTTATGTAATCATAATAGTGTGAAGGTACTACCTGAATGTCCATTGGTACTACCTTAACGTACCCTAGGTACTACCTTAACGTACCTACGGTACTACCTTAACGTACCTACGGTACTACCTTAACGTACCTACGGTGCTACCTTAATGCCCTTTAGATACTATCTTAATGTCCCTTAGGTATTACCTCAATGTACCACATTGTCTTCACATTTGGGAACCTTAACGATGCACTCGAGCAAAACTTGGCTACTAGCTTTGTAAACACTCTGTAGTTACTTTGTGAATCCTAGGTACTTCCATGGTCAATCATAGGATGTATCTTTGTCGTTCAATTTCATCCTAGTTTGATAAAGAACCAAGCCATTTGGCTGAAAATGACAGTTTCTTTAACTGAGCATGGCATTGTTATGTTGTAATAGGTTAGGCATCCCATTCACCTTAGTTAAGGTATTACCATAATGTGGCTAAGGTACTACCTTAATGTGGCTAAGGTACTACCTTAATGTGGCTAAGGTACTACCTTAATGTGCCTAAGGTACTACCTTAGTGAACCTTAGGAGTACTACTTTACTGCAACTTAGGCATTACCATTGTGAACCTTAGTTATTACTTTAATGGAGCTTAGGTAGTGGGTTATAAATTTTCATTTGCATAACCTATTTATTATATTTACCCTATTTTCTCGAAAGCCTTAATTTTTTGAAGAGATTAGGTAAAACAAACACATAAGAAATATGCTTTGGTAACAAAATTTTCAGGTGAGATTAAATAAAATAATGGATATGTTATAGCTTTTGATTAATGTTGATTCTTGGGCCTGGGCTTATATGTGGCATATTGTCAAATGAAAACATTGAAAAGGTAAATGCGTTAGACCCATATTTTTAAATATCCTATGTGGACTTTATCGTAAATAATATATCAATCAATATGACAGTGATAGGATAATTTGTTAAGGTATTATGGAGACACTTTTTGACATAATTTATGAAATGTAGGTGATGCAATCGGTGATGGAGAAAACAATCAAGCAGGAGTTTGAAGTGAAAGCGAAGGACGTTGTCAATGACGATGCATATACAGGTGGAACTTACAAGCTGGGTGGAAACGGTTGGGAAGAGAAAGTGTTGAAAGGTATTTCAGTTGAAGAAGTATGCAAAATGCAATTCGCTTGCATAGACGAGGCTGAAACATTTTACGACATGTTAGCAAAACTAACCGGATTTAGTATTCGAAAAGATGATTTGAAGCGAGACAAGAATGGAGATATAATATCTCGAAAGTGGGTGTGTTCCAAAGAAGGGCATCGAGCGACAAAGTTTTTTGAGAATGACAACCGACAGCGTGAGCCACAATCGTTGACTAGAGTTGGATGTGAAGCTGCAGTTCGTATAGGCTTGAATAGAAAATATGGAAAGTGGATTGTAAAGGAATTTATAGGAGAACATAATCATAATTTGGTCGATCCTATTAGCAGACAATTCCTTCGCTCTCATCGAACAGTAAGTAATCCAGATAAGGCACAAGTTGATATTTTGCATCAAGTAGGTGTTAAAACCACACAAATTATAAACTATATGGTCAAACAATCAGGGGGACATGAGCACGTCGGTTTCACACAAAAAGATATATGCAATCACATTGATGCAATGCGTAGAAGTGAAATTAAAGACGGTGATGCAGAAGCGGCATTGGCTTATTTGTATGGAAAGGCAGAAATGGATTCTTCATTTTTTTATAAATTCAACATTAATGAAGAAAGTCGACTAGCAAATTCGTTTTGGGCTGATTCAACTGCTCGAATGGATTATACGTGTTTTGGAGATGTCCTAGCATTTGACACAACCTATAGGACAAATGCCTATAAAAAGCCTCTAGTAGTGTTGGTCGGTGTTAATCATCACCACCAAACTGTTGTATTTGGTTGTGCGTTATTGATAGATGAAAGTGTTGGGACATATGAATGGGTGTTGGAGACATTTCTTGATGCAATGATGAATAAGAAACTCATATCTGTTGTAACCGATGGGGATAAAGCTATGCGTAAGGCAATTTAAAAAGTATTACCCGATACGTGTCATCGATTGTGTTCATGGCATTTGCAACGAAATGCATTCACGAATGTGCATATTAAGGACTTCTCAAGCATCTTTGCAAGGTGCATGTTCATGCGTGGGAATGAAGAAGAATTTGAAAAGGTTTAGCATGAAATGGTTGCAAATTTGGGAGTTAATGAGAATCGTTGGGTGACCGAGATATATGGGAAACGTAAAAGATAGGCAGAGGCGTATTTATGTGGAAATTTCTTTGGAGGGATGAGAACCACACAAAGGTGTGAGAGTATGAATGCATATCTAAATAGATTCTTAAAAATTCGCTTGCGACTATATGAGTTTGTACAACAATTTGATAGAGCCATACTGAGAATACGACAAAACGAGGCAAAGACAGAGTTTGAGTCGAACAATTCTTCACCCGTGCTTTCAACCAAACTATCCATACTTGAAAATCATGCTGTGACGGTATACACGAAAGAATCTTTCCTTAAATTTCGTGAGGAGATGAAAAATGCAAAGTTATTCTTTGTGGTAGGTCTTGTAAGTGATCATTCAATGCGAGCATACACATTATCTAAGTTTAGACACCCGAACTTAAATTGGGAAGTACAATTTTGCCCGGATATTGAAACATTAAAATGCTCATGCATGATGTTTGAGTCAATTGGCATCCCATGTTGCCACATGGTGGTCATTATGAAGGTGGAGCATTTGGAAGAGATTCCTCAGTCATGTATTATGAAGAGGTGGACAAAGTTAGCAAAGGTGTATACAAGATCAGTATCAATGAATGAGACGGATAACGACATGGATCGGTTTGTACGATATGGTTCATTGAGTTCGATGTGCAACAAGCTCTCCTACTTTGCGTCAGATACGTCATCTTCATTTATAGAGGCGAAAAATGAAATAGAAAATTTGACGGCGAGAATGGAGGAACTCTATAACTATAATTTGAAAGGGAAGAAAATAGCAGCAGATGGAGTGACAGGTACTAACCAAGTTCGTGATCCAAATATTGTGAAGACTAAAGGGAATCCAGGCAAAGTGGCAATGAATGTTCAAAAAGGAAGACGATGCAGTCGTTGTAAAAGAGTGGGTCACACAATTCGAAAGTGTCCAGAAGCTACAATCCCTCAAAATGCTCAGCAGGGTTATATGGTATGTCATATTCAATAAAAAATTGCCCCTAAGATTAATTTTTGTAGTTGTACTTACATAAATAACTAACATAATTGTTTTGATGGCATTATGAGTACGTAGTAGGAAACTAATTTGTCTTCCCAATGTGACATTCAAATGGAAATGATGCCTTCAACAAATTCATCAGTTGACATTTTTGCAACCGTACATGTATGTACAATAGGCTTGTTATATAATTTCCAAACATTGATAACATCTAATTCAATAATAATTGACAACACTTAATTATTGAAAAATGCAGGGAATGTAAGGGGAGCATTTGTCGAATGACCGATCTGACAAGTACATAGATTGTGGTGAACTTAATAATGTAAGATCGGGAATAAAGAAACACTTTTGACATGAATTTGAGCTATGCATTATTTAATGATTAGGTTTAATTAATTGGAATGGAATTGGACAACTGAAAAAAACAATGGAATGTGCATGTGCAGATAGCAGGATTTCAGCAACATGAACAAAATATGACAGCACCATGTCAAGGTGGGGATCCAAACAAATATCCAAATGAAAAGGATATGCAACCTTTTTTTTATTCCTTAACGGAGTAAGGGATGGTAGGTATTAAATCAGTATTTATATTAGTTGATGTTATCACTTCCACTAATGTGTACTTTTAACTTAACTATTTAATGAAAAGTTTGAATTTTGATCAAGAGTCAAGTTGATTGATAGAATGCAATATCCTCTACATTTATAATTTAATTGATAACAAGTGATAAAATGATTGGTAATTGGAGAAACCGATTCATTTATATCATGTCGAAAAAAACGGTTAATTATGCGGATTTAATTAAATTCAATTGTGGTTAAAGTTTGACAATTAGGTGGTTATGAGTTAACTATAGGAAAGTAATCAATATGATGTAATTCATATGAAATAGGTAAATTTAGTGATTTTACTCAAAATGGGTAAATCGTAGTTAGGTAATTTGTAATGCCAGTCTCCATCAATTTCAAACCTTTTAATTGAACTTAATGGTACCTTGTCGAATGTTTACATAGTGAAAGTTATTGGTACAACTCATACCCTTTTTGTGGACGGTAGTCGTACTCCTAAATTGCACAATAGCATTGCATGAGGCAACCGGTTGAGATTTGGCCTCAATCGGTTACCACTGGATAAAAAATCCTCAATCGGTTGAGAAAATTCCTCAACTAGTTGCCACTGGTTACAAAAAACGTCAACCGATTGAGAAAATTCCTCAACCGGTTGATACAATTCCTCGACCGGTTGCCACTGGTTAAAAATACCCTCAACCGGTTGAGCAAATTCCTCAACCGGTTGATACCATTCTTCAAACGGTTGCCACAAAAAAAACCTCAACCGATTGAGAACATTCCTCAGCCGGTTGAACAAATTTCTCAACCGGTTGCCACTGGTTAAAAAACAATCAACCGGTTGAAAAAATTCCTCAACCAATTTGCTATATTTGTCAACCGATTCCCACTGGTCAAATCATTGGTCAACCGATTGAGACAATTTCTTCATTGATCAACCGCTTTCCACAACTCAAAAAATTGCTCACTCGCTTTAGAAAATTCTTCAGTCACTCAATTGATCGCCGACACTGGGTGATTCTGCATCCAAAATTGTTTGAGATGGTTGGGACAAATCCTCAACGAGTTCACACTGCATCCATAGGGTCATTATCCATATGAGGAATGTTCTCTACCGGTTGGCATAATGCATATGCCTATGAAAAGTGGACTTAGCTAAATCGTTGGACTGGTTCTTATCGACTGAACATCATTCGTCAACCGGTCTACTAATGTACTAAGTACATATTTTTAGTATAGATAAATGAATATTTACAAATCTGATTAGGTTAAAGATCGTACAAAATCACACATGTCGAACATGAATGATACCAATATATTACAATTTCATTTTGCCTACCATATTGAAAGAAGAGTATTTGGATATTCAAATAAAATGGGCTTAATCATTAATAATGTATGGTCATCGAATCTCACAACTTCCCAATAAACATGACGATATGTGGAGATGGAAATGATAAATATTAGAAAAATAACAAATATCATAATAATAATTTTTTCATTGCTCGTGTCGACGTCTTTGTACAAACAATAGCCACAATGGTTTGTTTTTCTCTATTTCCCTCGTGTATAACTAAATCACATGTTATTTCTCGACATATTTTAACAGAATTACAAAAGTCTGAGCTCGTCATCGAATCACCATTTTTGAATCTTTGCATATGTCTAATGACATGCACTCCACAGTCCCACCTAAGAAAGAGAAAAGAAAAGCAAAACAACTTATTGAATGGTTATCTAATTATACCTCAAAAAAAAGAATATTAATGTGAGTTATGTATTCATACTAACCCATTATCTTGGGTCGGAATCGAAGGAGCCCAATCAATGGAGAATTGGAAGACATCTTTCCCTATGTCATACAGTTTGAAGAACGTTTGACAAAATTCAACCTAATTTATTTTGAAAGTGGTTAATAAATATAAAAAAGAAAAAAAAACCAAATAAAAAGGAAAATAAAAATCAGAAAGCATACCACTATTTTGACACTCTTAAACCGGAACTCATCCCGACTCTTCGATCGTAATGAATCCAAAATTTGGATATCAAAGTGTTTGAAGTCAATGACGCATAGATACCAATGATTAGGGCAATCGTCATGCATTGGAATAAATAGCTATAAAGGTAGGAAAACAATATATATGAGTTGGACCACAAAAAATCTAGTATATTATAGGTGAAAACGATATCTACTCTAAATTTCATATATGCAATTAAACATTACAAATAATTACTAACCTTCTCGCAATCATCCAATTCGCTAATGTACTTACTCACGATGGATGTTTTTCTATCAAAAAAAGGATGAAGACTCCCGCACAAAATCATTTGCTAATAAGAAAACATAATACGAACATTAGTATATTGTACTTAATATGTAAGTAAACAAGAGAAATATGAGCTTACTGAAAATGGCGTGGGAAGATAGCATCTTATACTTCGTATGCCTATGAATTGTCTTTCAAAATAATTTAGTTTTGAGGCTTCTAGATTTATTACCTGTTATTGAACAATAACTTCAATAAATTTATTTAACTAATATAGCACGCATTTGATATAAATGAAGTAGGCACTTACAACATCCATCAAATTTTGTCTAGGACGTAAGCACTCAAAATCTCCACGAACTCCATGTTCATGACCAAAGTCAACAAGAAGCTCACTAAAATAATAATATGTTCAAACAAACTTGACTAAATTGGAAGCATATGAAGGCTAAAATTGTAACAACACATCTATGAATGTTCTAGACACGACAAACCTTTTTGACAATGCTTTATTGAAAACATAATCAACGACAAGAGATTGAAGTACATTGAATGATTGAGTATCCACCACGTCTTCACGAGTAGACATGAGGATTGACTAAATCGAAAACAAGACATAATTATTAACTATATATGTTAAGTATAAAAAATAAGAACAATGATATTAAACTATTTGTATTATACATCTGAAACTTCACATTTTACCATCTTCCTTAAATTGTGTACAAACAGGGAGACCTTGAATTTACTTGGTTTCCTCTCCTTTGATGTACGTGTTTTCATGACATGATTAGGATAACCACATAATGCTCGTAATGGTTCCTAATATGGAAAATGTCATTAATATACATCTATTTACTATGTAATGGTTAAGTAGTTGTAAAGAAAATAATTTTTTCTTTTATATGATACATACCTTTCCATAATCTCTTCTACTCCTTTTGATTGGAAGTGGTAAAATATTTTGATTTTCGTTTGGAATGATATGCACTTCAATTGATGTAGCACATGCATCTTTATTCTTTTCATTCAAGTCCTCGGTGGATAACTTCTCATTTGACAAAGTGTGAAGATAATGTTCATTCACATTTATATTGTTCGTATCTTCCAAACTTCTCTCGCATGAGAGAATGTCATTTTTCGTTCCTTCCTCGTGCATTCTCAAAGGTTTTTCGCTTAACCTAAGGAAGAGACCTTTCACTATAGTATAATTCTCCTCAAATTTAGCCAAAATTTGATCACAACTACTACTACTTGCACCATAAGCCATATCAATTAAATGTGTCTTTAATTGTTGGAAGGTTTTATCTATCTCCATTAAGTTCCCACCATCAACCTAATGATATATACGAACGTGATTAATAACATCATAATACAAAGATTCAATGCTAATATAGATAGTCACGATGAATATTGTAAAACTTACTCGTTTAATAACATCTTTGTTTAGATTAATTACAAATTTCTCATCGTCCTCATTCTCACTTGCCATTGTCGTTGCATTTCCATCAACACAATCCCTTATCTCATTTTCTATCACCCATATTTTGAGCTACAATATATTCATCAAAATATAATACATATCAGATTTAAATCACTAAAAACTTAAATCAATAGTAAACGACTTTCAAAACTATAACTTACATTTTCATTTGCATATCCACCAAGTTTTTTCCATCTTCGTTTCCTGTCCAATACTTCATCATCTCCCCAAGCAGTAATCCGAGGAGAAGGTCGAGTATATAGCGGTAAAAATTTCTCTTCAAACGATATATGCTCGTGGTAGAATAACTATAAGTATATTTGACATAGATATATAGTTAGTTCATAAATTTTATTAAAACAAAATCGTATTTCACTATGATGTAAATTAATTATAAGGACATTACCATTAAAAACAATAAGCAACCACAAACCCCACTTTGTTGTTTCTTCTTAAACTCTTCAATCCCGTGCACAAGATAAGACAACACAAATTCTACCCAATTCATCTTCTTTATTGAATCGATGTCTTCCACAAGATGTAAGAAAGAACGATTCACAAAAAGCTTCATTGTTGGGCACAATAATGCACCCAACACAAATAATACAAAATGAACTTTAAAATCGTTTTTACCCTCTTTATCCTCCCTAATTTGATTTTCTAACATCACTAATGGCAATCGCCCTTTTTTATCACAATATTTTTTACATAAATCATTCTTATGGCTAACATCTTTGTTCATACCAATCTTGAACCCTCTTGCCCTCAATCTCGTATTAAATTCAACATCAATGGGGTATTTGATACAAGTATTATACAACTTTAACATATAAGTGTTCGGATTAAAACTATTTATCAACCAAAGACACAACTCATGATCAATTTTCCTACATCAAAGTTGCAAGAGGCTATCAAATCCTATTTCTTCTATGGTTGCCTTTTGCTTTGGTTCTAATTTTTCAATCTCTAATCACTCACTCGGGGGAGCATCGAGTCTGAAGATATAACTTAAAAGATACACAAACATCAAACATGTTTACATTAATATAATTTCCAACAAATAGGGTTACCTGGGAGTTCACAAAGTGAAGAATGTTGGTTTTTGTGAGCGTGTTGACTATGGGTGAAAGAAAAGGTAGAAGAAGATCATGATTTTATATAGGGTTTATATATTGAGATTTTTTGGATTGTGGGTGACATATGGAAACAATGGGCTTTTTATATATTATCCCTCATTATTAATTCTAAAAGTGGGCTCATTAAGTTATAATACTTAAAAAAAATTTATTTTATATGATGTCACTTCCCGAAAAATGACACTATAGATATAAAACTAATATCATCTAACTACCTCAATTGAAGATTTTTTATATGATGTGTCACCTTTATTAATTATAATCCCTATGGTGTCATTATTTTAAAAGTGACACCATTAATAGTGACACCATAAATTATTTTTGTAGTAGTGAATTTTCCTCACTCTATATAAATAATTATTAATTATCCATGTGTATTTTGATTAAATCTCTACCATGGATTGAAATTTCGATTTTTATCAATGATATTTTATGAATTAAAATTAATTTGATAAGATAAATTATTAATAATTTTAATTATTTAAATAAATTAATGTAATAGAAAAAGTCGTTACCACATATTTTTAATAAAATTTTAGAAATTAAATCTCAAATAATTTTTTTTATATAATTAATTTTTCATTTATAATGTAATAAAATTCTAGACTTTTGAACATTTGAATGATCAAAATTTTAGTGTTAGAAAAGTTAGAAGCGCTTTCTAAAATCACTATCAAAACATACACTTAATTATATTAGACTTTCTTTATATTTGAAAGGAAATGGAAAGAGGATAATATCCAATAATGAAGTTTATTGGTAGATAATATCCAATAGTGGAAATCGGATATTAGAATAAAATAAATAAATAAATTACGAGATATATATGATACTCTAACATTGTAATTCTATAGAAGTAAAAAATAATAAATAATAAATAATAAATAAATAAATGAATAAAAGATAATAATAATAATGCAACACTTGAACTTAAAGGCTCTCAGACAATGAAATGTAGATAATATCCAAGGAAAATTCTACAATACCACTTTTCTACAATACCACTTCGGTATCTACCGAAAAAATAGTTGGGAAACTTGTGTTTTAGGGCCCTTATTTAAAAAAAATATGATATTCAAATCCCAAGTTTTTCAAATATGGAAAGCAGTCATTAATGGGCAAAATAATATGAGATTTGTGCACTCTGTGCTGAGTCAATTTTATCTTCCAAAAATGCCCTCAATGTCTTATGCATCAGTAGCCAAATAGCCTCCATGTCATACTTAAAAAAAAAATTGTGAAAATTGATAATTTCTTAAAAAACCCACCCGACCCGACTTTTGGTGTCCCTTTCTCTCTTTCTCTCATTTTAGTAAAAAAAAACCTTAAGCCAAACGACATCTAACTTTGCTCTTAGTAGCCCTAAATCTGCCTTTTAGTTTGGTAACAACCAAATCTAAGATTTTCCCTAAGCCAGAATCTCAAAAACTTGCCATTTCAGAAGGTTATTTCAAATCTGAATCAGCCAAAACCTTCACGTCCAACAAACCCAACTGATACACATCTTCCCCGAATCTCAAACTTCTCTGTTTTTCTCTTAACATCCCGATTAGTCGAACGTGTTTGTCTCTAAACGTCTGGAGTAGCTGAAACTGATACCCATCTTCCCAATACGTTGAAGTAAACCAAACGGAAGACATATCTTGTTTTTGCATCATCGAAGTTGGAATTCCGTTCAGGTTTCTCAAAACGAAACTGGAATTTTCCCTCTTATGCGTGTTTTCCGAGTAATCAATCACAGGTGAGTTTTCATTTACGGGTTTGTTTGGATGGTGCAGATATCTTAGGGTTTGAAGTGTTTTATTTTAGGGTTTCTTATATTTACTTCATTTTCTGTAGAATGAAATATAGGATAAATTATTTTTGGTTAAAGATATGTTCGTATTTAGAGAAAATAAATTATTATTATTATTATTATTATTATTATTATTATTATTTATTTTTAAATATTTTTTTTGCTTTCCAGGAATTCTGTTGTCATTAGATTTTTAGGGAAATTGGTTCATTTGTATTACTACTAGTCGATGAAAATTTTCTTTCAATTTTAATGGTATATATGAGAGTTACTACTAAACCCTAAACAGATTATTTGCTTGGTCGTTTGTCATTGTTATTGCTTTACTAAATTTGAATACCGATTTCATTGTGTGTATGTTGTTATTATTTTGTCCTTTGTCTTTGCATGATAGAATTGAATGTATGTTGTTATTGTTATTGTTTTATGAATTTGATTTGAGACATGATAAAATGATAGCAGTAAGCATGTAAAAGATGAATGTTGACTACAAATTTGGGATGAAAAATAAGTGACAGCATTGTGAAGTGTTGGTCATGCCTTACTTTATTTGCAGATTTTATTTATTTTTGAATCGTTTAATGCGTTGTTGAGGTAAGAATTGGTACGCATTTTTTCTGAGTTATGTTTTGGGGACCACATTACATTCCTAAGTCTTTAAATTTGAGATGAGTATAGTTTTGTATTTGTCTTTTTATGAGTGGAAAATTGTATTGTATCTATGCCATAAAATTATTTTCAAAAACACTAACCAAATAGTATATTTGCTTTGTGGGAAGTAATTGTTGATGACATGAACAAACTGAAAATGGCTTGTTAGGGGCAGTGATCATAATTATGGCTTTAATATATTCCACATGTGTTGCTATAATGTACAGTGAAAAAAAAATTTGCCTTAGTGGAGATACATGGTTTTGTTTTTTTTTTTTTTGTGGATGCCATGGTATTAAGATGTTTTATTTTCTTGGGAAGTGTACAATCTCATCAGAATTGTTATTTCCTAACAAAATAAGTTTTCCTAGGCATTTGCTGTTGCTGTTGGTCCTACCGTTGCTGATCATTCTATTCACTTTCTGTACTTTGCACAGTCTGCGACTAACATTGAATACCTTGAACACATTCCTCACTAATATATAGATGGCCACTGTTCGGCGGAAAAAAAAAGAACACCTCCCAGCTACATGCAGCCAGGTTGCCAACAAAATACATTTTGTAAACTGAATTGAAATTTTTTTAATTTTTTTATTTATTTCCCCCTATATTGATATGTTTTGATACTGATAGAAATTGCCCACTGACTGTAGGTGAAACTGCCAAAATCACGGTGTTCTGGCAAAAAATTCATTTCAGTCATTGCGAGGCTTCCCGATGATAAACGAGACGCCATTATAGAAATGGGATTTGGAGGACTTCTACACTTGGCTTGTCCAGAACTACGCTACGAGTTGTGTTCTTGGATAATTTCTAATTATGACACTGCCTACCATCAACTGAATATGGCTACCGGCGTTGTTGTCTCGGTAACAGCACAAGATGTTGACAATATTATGGGCATCCCATGTAGTGGTGAGAAGATTGTGGTGCATACTAGGAGAGGCACCTCTAATCGCACCTACACCATAAGTCTATTGGAGCAAAATCTAGAGAACTTAGCCATTGGTGATGACTTTAGGAAGACTTTCTTGATTTTTGCATGTGCCACCCTACTCGCACCTAACTCCAAGCTTGAAGGAATACATGACCTATGGGACACCATATGGGATGGTGACGTTGGTGTCCAAAAGAATTGGTCAAAATTTGTCCTACATTACATAGAGGATGGAATCAGAGAATACCAGAAAAACCAGCCAACTTACATATGCGGCTGCCTTATTTTTCTCCAGGTACAGTTAAGACTTAATGAATCTATTGTTTTAATTATGTCTACTACATTCTCTCCTTTTAATGTAGTTTCATTTAAATTATAATTTATTTTAAACCGTATTCAAAGATGTTGAATGTGTTTCAACTATTACATTTTCCTGTCATTTCACAGCTCTTCTACATGACAAAATTTTATTTGCCATCCGTCACGGTTGATGTCACTATGCCATTACTTGCTGCATGGAGTGATGACCTAATCAAAAGACGGTTATCAGCTGAAATTGCCACATTTGGTGGTTATGGTCATGTCCATGTAAGGTCCAACTGTACACTTCTTTCGTTATAAAAATTTTCTTATCCAAGTTATCTCCATATTTAAAAAAATATATTCTAATTTTTGTTTAACGACCCTTTCTAGACTCAACAACTACCAGAATCTGCTGCCCACTCCCATGCACAGGCAGCAGGTGGGCAGTCATCGGCTTCTGATGATGCTACTGAGGTAGTAAATGTTTTCATTGATAGCCAAGTTCACATATGCATAGTTGTACTACAGTAATGCAATTTTTTCGCCTCATTCTAGTCATTGATTTTTTGTTTAAAAATTTTTCCTCCTCATCTTAGGTAATTCAAGCACGTATGGTAGAAAACTCAGAAAAATTGTTGAGATTAGCCTCTTCATTAGCTGAAGATGTTGCTGAATTGCGTTCCCGTCAGTTTGGGTCGCAATACCGATGTTCAGCTACTCCAGCCCAGCCTTTAGCCCAAGTCCAAGATGAACCAGCTCCTACGACAGGCGACATTCAGCTTTCAGCTGAAGAATTTGTTGAACAACCCAGCCTACCATCAGCACCGCATTCTCCAACTGAAAGACATGAATCTGCATTTGACCATGGACCCTCATCGCTACACCAAGAATCTCATGACCAATCCTATCCTTACCCACACTTGGAAAGTGTAGAAGATGTCCAAAATGTTGGCACAATAGCTACTCACAGCCATTTAGACATACCAACCTCAAGTCACAAATATAAACGGACGGGTAGGCGGATTGTGAAAAGGCCTGCCATTTGTAAATCTCCATTTGTTGCACAATGCCTTAAACTGTTCCCAAAAATATCACATAAGGATAGGTTGGTAGCTGATTTTGCTTTGGACGAAGATGCTGATCCAGGGTAGTTTTTGAATTTCATTTGCAACCATATTTAATGTGCATAAATATGCCTCTATTGCATGATTTAACATAATCCTTTATGACATTTCAGCGAGGTTGTATGTGATATGCACGGACTGTTTATTACGAGGACCGAGCTCGCTTCTCTTAATGAAGGTCGATGGGTGAACAACATTGTAAGCTACTAATCCTCCAATTTCCTGAATACCCAATTCACATTATTTTTTTCCAATAATAGATGCTTTAAACTTGGCTAATAATTGAGTACCGAATTTTTTTTTTTTTTTCTAGATTATTGGTGTTACGTCTCGCATGTTGAATGCTAACCAACCACATCCACGACGCTGTCACTACTTCGATCCTTCATTTTTGGTACACACTTTTCGAGACTTATTTATTACATTAAGGAAAAGTAAATTGTATTCGTTTATGTTATTATTGACTAATCCCCAATTTGAACAGGTTGTTCTTGCTAGTCTTTTACCGAAAGCCAGAAAAGAAGAAATACTTGACAGATCACGCATGTTTCTTCAAGCTGACATAGTGGGACACGATGTAGCGTCCTGTGAAATGGTACATTAACATACTCCTTTCATAGCTACCTAACAGTGTGGCTTATATCTATCAACATAGACCCTAACAATTCAATTGTTGATAATGTAGTTGTTCATTCCCGTATGCGAGAATAACCATTGGCACCTTCATGTGCTGAACATTCCGGCTGGCCGTATCGAGATCCTTTCTAGTCTGCCACTACGAAGAGGGAACTACATTAGTGCTTCCACTAGGCGATTATCAATGGCTTTGGAGAGAGCATTGCATGCACATGGAATTCATGTGAATGTGGAGGTTTCAAAATTGGTCCATGTACAGCCAGATCTAGTGCAACAAAAAAATGGGTAAATTTTGTTGTGAATGACAGTTTTGGTTGCAATAAAGTTGTAGTTAAAATGCGTTAGACGATTGATGTATGTGTATGATAATCCAAACGTTATGGTCTTCTAGGTATGACTGTGGTATTTTTGCACTCAAGTACATGGAATATTGGAATGGGGCTACCTTAACACAAGCAGTTGCAGAGGTTAGTGTTGCGTTACAACATGTTTTAATCATATCTTCCAATTTTGTATACACTTGCAAATAATTTTTAATGTTATTTGTAGGAGAAAATGCATGTTTACAGGTTGCAAATGGTTGTGACATTGCTCCTTAATGAAGCCAACAATGTTAGGGGAAATATTATACAGGCATGTGGATTGTGAGAGGTTATCGGACCAGAAAATGTCAAAATAAGGTATTTCGTAGAATGACACCTAGTTTTGCATTTGTAAGTAGTGAAGTTAGTTGTGTTATCCCTTTAATTTCCTCTTCTGATCATTTTGATGAATTTCAGCCATGTCAAGCTATTTGTTCATGACTTTAAGTTACAAAGTTAATAAAGGTAAGTTTTGTTTTTGGACAAGAATGGACAATAATTTGCATATTAACAAATTGGAGAAAATGGAAGGTACTGAATGACAACGGTATTTTTTTCCAAAAACTGATGTGTCTTGTGATTTTTTTGTTAGCTAGTTAATATGTCAAATTATTACCCTATTGTTCCTTCATTGGAGGACCTACCAATTGCACAACTCTCAACTTAGTTCTTTAAAGTATGAAGTTCCCTCTGAAATAGTTGTTCCTATATTTGCATTGAAAATGAAACACTTATAATATTTAGTAAATAAGCTAGAGTTTGACACTATTTTCAGGCCTTTTTGCATATAAGATAGTATTATGTGATAAATTCCGAAGTTGACCTGTGTAGTTAAAATTATGAGTTTTTTTGTTCTTAGTTCAGTTTTGTTGAGCTCACTTTTGAACTTAAATTTTCAGTTATTATGAATTGAACTTTGAAAAATGATATGAAAAATATTATGTTATAATGGATTACACTTGAGAAGACAAAGAAATTTGTATGCCATATTGAGTTGCATTTGGAACGTGCTTTTATAAGCTTGGCCATTTATGTTTGATTCATAAATAAATGTTTCAAATACATTCAATTTTAGACACAAATAAATTAATTTAACAAGAATTCGTACTTTGCTTTCATATGAGAGATGTGGATTTTAAGCCAATGCTTGTAACTGCTTTTGCTTTGTCGCCTATAGTTTTGTTCGCTTTTATTTGGTATCTACTAAAAAATTATTGTAGTTTTGGTTGGTGGTCCATTGGTTGATTATGGGATGGTTTTCGTGACTTTTTCCAAGTAGAGAACGAAGAAAATTCGAGAGATGGGGTAGAAAATGATGGAGATGGATAAATGAATGCAGAAACTGGAGAAACACAACCTCAAAGTGCTGAAAAAATGAGGCACAATAGGCAGTGTTTGACGAGAGGACATGATATTAAATTACACTGAAATGACGATGAGAAAAATGTCAGGACAAATTCGGTTAATATACAATTGGAAAGTATTAATTTTGGCTTCTAACCATTTGTATGCCATATGTAGTAAACAGATATGTTTCAACTTCATTGTGTTTGTATTTGATGAATGGTATGTGGGCCGCTGCATAAGCCATTTGTTTGAAGAATTACAGTCCATGGATGCTAACAATGTGGCTAATCAGAAACTTTTGTTTCATTAGATTGACTGAAATTGAATTGTTAATTAACTTGAGTAGGATATCGCTGCTTTGTGCCCAGGTACTTTCATTTATATTGGAATGAGATGACTATGTTATGTAGAACATAGAAGCATAATTTAATCTATGAGATAACAGTGTGTTTGATGAGATTTTTTTTTCCTTCTCTTCAGCCTAATAGAAGTACATGTAGGTCGTAGGAGAATAATCAGGATAATTGGATGCATGTTTCCATGGTAGCAATTGAAAGTGCTATTGAAAATTTTCCAGTAGTTTGTAATCTGAACCCCACGAAATGTGTAATGCAATTATGATGGACATGCATTTAATAGTAGGACATGACATGTAGTTGTTAATGGTGATAAAAAGCTTTATATGTAATGTGTAATGCAATTATGATGGACATAACAATGACATGCTGTAATATGTAATGCAATGAACTAATTCTGGCTTAAATCATAGAAGAGCATAATTTCTCTAAGGTGCCTTAAGGTAGTACCTTAGGTACATTAAGGTAGTACCTCATGTGCATTAAGGTAGTACCTCATGTGCATTAAGGTAGTACCTCAAATTTTTTATGATTACATAACCTACCGAATGAGTTAGCAATAAGAATATAATAATGGCATGCTGTAATATGTAATGCAATGAACTAATTCTGACTTAAATCATAGAAGAGCATCATTTCTCTAAGGTGCCTTAAGGTAGTACCTTAGGTACATTAAGGTAGTACCTCATGTCATTAAGGTAGCACCTCATGTGCATTAAGGTAGTACCTTAAATTTTTTATGATTACATAACCTACCGAATGACTAAGTTATAAAAAATTTGTATGTTCTCATAGGTTACCTTATGTAATCATAAGAAATTTCAGGTACTACCTTAATGCACATAAGGTACTACCTTAATGCACATAAGGTACTACCTTAATGGTCTTCAGGTACTACCTTACTGTACATAAGGTACTACCTTAACGCACCTGCGAGAAATGTAGCCATTTTGTGGCTTCATATTTTTATTAGTTAATTTCATGACCTATTGTAGCATGACATTGTTATGTTCTCATAGGTTACTCCAACGGTACCTTATGTAATCATAAGAAATTTCAGGTATTACCTTAATGCACATAAGGTACTACCTTAATGGTCTTCAGGTACTACCTTAAGGTACATAAGGTACTACCTTAACGCACCTACGAGAAATGTAGCCACTTTGTGGCTTCAGATTTTTATTAGTTAATTTCATGACCTATTGCAACATGACATTGTTATGTTACCTTATGTAATCATAAGAAATTTCAGGTACTACCTTAATGCACATAAGGTACTACCTTAATGGTCTTCAAGTACTGCCTTAATGTACCTCATGTACTACTTTAACGCACCCGTGAGAAATGTAGCCATTCTGTGGCTTCAGACTTTTATTAGTTAATTTCATTACTTATTGCAGCATGACACTACCTTAAACCATATTCGATAAATTTTACTCTCCCGACAATTTTTCACTCTCAATATTTATTTAATCATACTATTGTTTTCTCATTTTTCTGGTTATGTCAAGTTATGATGGTTGTGGTTGGATACGGAAGGTGATCATGCGAAGCAAATATTTATTGGTTTTCTACCACATTTATTTTTTCTATAACAACCTGTACATGGTTTGAAGCACAAAATTAGCAAAATGCACAATCATTTAGGAACCCTGAGTAGCCCGTGCCAATGAGAATGTGCAATAGTCCTGAACCCTGGTAGATCAGGATTTGAAGGGCGCCATTGCAAACTATTGGTATACCAGCAAACTGTTTCTAATGTAGTAAATCAAACCAAACAAACCTCCCAACTTACCAATAACATTAACAGAAGATGATATGTAAAAGCTTACACAATAACTAAATATGAAAGGAAAGTCGTCAAACAATTTACTAATGTGATTATGGAAGGATAAACTGAAACTGCATCAGTGTACAAACAAATAGGTTCCAGTCTATGTTTGTTGTTCTCTTATGAAATTAGTACCATACCCCATAATAAACCTATCACTGTGGATCACATCTTACAATCACAGTTGTTGTCCAATCAGTCGCCAATACAACACTGACCAGCACCCTTAACTATAATAAAAGAACAAATACTGAGTGTTGTCCATGTTCCTACTCCCTAACTTTACAATATTGAAGGAAAAATGAACAGCCCTATTACATTGCTGTGACTGCATCCCATATGCTCCAGCAGCAGCATTACTAGGTACTCTTCCTTTCCCTTACACGTTGGCCATTCTTGTACATAAAGTCCTCATATTCAGCATAACCCAACTGCCACTGTTACAATGGGATGTGGAATACTTCATCAGATACATCACATATAGAACATAAATAATGGTTTTACAATTGGAACAAATCACATCAGCACACAACATGATATGAGTTAATAAATTTTGGACAAACTAAAATCAACCCTTGGTCATTTTGGTACGTAGCAGCAGATAGGAAGAAACTTATCATGAACTATGAAGTCACAAATGACATGCGGCCATGATTGTATCTCTGACACTGTTGCGTTCATTGAGGACTATTTGCAGCACTAGCTGGAGTCTGTACATGTTCGTCTTGTCCTACGGAAATGGGAAAAAATTATTCCATGCGGTTAGGAAAATAGCACTCAAATCAAAGGACAAATATGCAGATAATTAAATGAAACAGGTCAGCTGACACTGATATTAGCAACCAGCCTCTGAAAAATGCCACCAAATGATGCCACTCATTCAAAGTATTTATTTTCGGATAATTAAATGATGCCACCAAATGATACATGGGAACACAAACTGCAGTATGGTTGAAATGACTTAAGCAATGTAATCTTACCAAATACATGGGATTTGAGTAAATACCATTAAAACAAGATGTGGTGCAAACATAGTTTGGACTTTGTGAAAGAACTGAATCAGCAGAGAAATATAATGTAACTCAATGAACATTGCAGGTGAATGGAAAGGCACAAAACATTCAAATAGTAACGATGATTGGGTGACAACCAGTTAGTTGAAATAGAGTAATACAAGATCAGCATAATGCAATAAGTAGACAGATATGCATTTAGGGCAAAGGATTTTTGCAGGTTTTTCTGTTGTGGCCGGACATATGACAACGAGAGCAATAAACAGGCCGTTTATCTTGAAATTGAGACTCAATGCGCTTCTTCCTTGGCCTTCCGGGAGGGCGCTTTGTATGTGGAGGCTTTAGAGAGAAGAACACCTCCCCGGTGATAGATCGAACCAAACCATCATCGTCCACAGTAGGCATGTCATGGGTCTCTATGCCGGAGAAAGAGCCCCCATATATCAACTCTTGCATTGGGTATTTGTAGCAATCATCGACGAAATCAGTAACATTTTGACCAATGGAAATAATGACGGCTGTGGCATGCTCACAAGGGATTCCCAACATCTGCCAACCCCTACAAGTGCATGTATGGTTTAAAATGTCTACATTCAACAAGGCTCTCCCAATACATACCCCAAATACTCCATTCTTGAATGGTGTGACTGGATACACCGCACCCTTTGCAATATTTTCCTGCACCTTAGCTTCAATTTTTGGCCCTATACACCCTTTCCAATTCTTAGACTCTTCTTGATGCTTCACAAGCATAGAAGCTAACTTGGACATGTGCTCCAATAAAAAGTTACAAAGAGAGTGATGTCTTTCAATCCGTAACCAAGCATTAAATGACTCAGCAAGGTTCGTAGTCATTTTATCCCATCTTTGTTTTGGGAATTTTGACATGGCCCAATGGTGCGGCGCATTTTCTTCTACCCATGTGGCTAAAGCCTCGTTGTATTTTTTTAGTTCAAACATGGAAACGTTATAATCATGTTCTAGCCTTCCATACGCAATGCTATCTAGGAATTGCAATGCATTTTCTTTACCCTTGTTCCCTCGTGTGTTATACTTGGACAAGAAACTACTAAAATTCTCCTTCAAGTGACGGTAGCAATAAGCATGGTTTTCAATGCCAAACACCTCAGGGACACTACGAAGCAAAGCATGATGTCTATCTGAGATAATAATAACTTCCTTGTTTCCCACAACTATCTTCAGTTTTTCCAAGAACCATAACCAATCTTCATAATTTTCCGAGCTCATCACTCCAAAGGCTAAGGGGAACATGGAGTCATTAGCATTGTAAGAGGTGGCTAAAAATAGAGCACCGCCATAAGGCCCACTCATATGGGCCGAATCAATTGCAATGATTGGTCGACACCCCCTTACAAACCCTTCGATAGATATTGAATGAGCAACAAAAAGCTTCTCAAAATGGTCATCATTGGAATAACTCAGCTCAACACTCGATCCCGGATTTGTTGCAAGCATTCTTTCACACATCCATGGCAACAATTTGTAATAATTCTTGGGTTGTCCATAAATGCGCTCCTTAGCCTTCTCCTTCATTTGCCATGCTTGTAGGTAAGTTAACTGGATGCCATGTTGCCTTACAAAGTCCTTACAAATTTGGTGTGGTTGGTATTCAGGAGTAGATCGAATGACATCATCAATGACCAACGATGCACAAGTGGATCTCACTAAAGGCTGAGACAAGACAACATCTTCCAAGCAATGGTTATGCACATTTCAGAATGTGTGTACTTGAACAATGTTTGAATCCTCTATTGCACGCACGGTGATTTTCCAAGGACAATCTTCAATTGTGCATACTACGGTCATGTGTTTTAGACTATTCCTTTTGTAAGAATATCGAAATTTTTCAGCCAAAGACATCAAATAGATTGCATCTCGAAACTCCGACGTATTTGGGAAGGTATGTCCACTACCTACAATTGAATGTTCGAACCGGCTTGGTTGAAGTTGAACGGTATTTTTCATAGCACATCTTTGGGAAAACCCAACTGACTGAATTGTGGGCGACTCATTAGAGATGTGTAATGGGGGCTCGCCAATAGAGGAAACATGAGCTGAGTTTGAAGCAACAATGGGGGTTGGGCCACTGCAAAAAACATAAGGAAAGAATTTGATCATCCATCAATCTAAGTGTGAAAAGCGATTATACAAAAGGGAACATTATTGTAAAAGGACATTAGGTACCTAGTAGGGCAAATGAAGTCATCACCACATTCAGTACATTGGGAGATGTAGACATGACAAAACATGTCGTTGAATTTGAACATATTGACTATGTCGCCATCATTATGCAGTGGCAATAGACATGATGGGTCAAACTTGACTGTGAATTCCAATTTAATGGAATTGGAATCCAAGTTCAGTACACCACATACTTTTGAAACGAATTCAGATTGTGAGATATTCTTGCTAACAACACTGCAATTGGTCCAACCTCCCTTATATTCGACGGGCCCAACAACAGTCTTAACAAGCTCACCACCTTCATGAATGTAACAAAACATCTCCTCTTCCATTTCCTTATTGACATAAAGATTTGTTAAAAACAATACAACAACGAAAGATTGAGGAATTATGCATGTTGATTCCATAGACTTTAAGGTTCAAACATGCTAATTGGCTGATGCACACAATTAAGGTTCAAACATGCTAATTGGCCGATGCACACAAGTAGTGTACAAGTCCAACTATGGTAGTACCTAAGGATATCTAACCTAGTACTTAAAGATTACTAAGGTTAGACCTAAGGTTAATTAAGATAGTACCTATGGTACAGTCTCAAGTAAAGGTACGGGGAACCAAATGAGCAGAGTAGTCAAACACATAATGTCATGATAGCTTGTATGTGGAAGTGAATACAATTTAATTTATGCATGACTTGAAAACAACCTGTAGGTCCTATGTTTGACAAACTGAACCCCATTGGGTTAACAATAAAGACAACTTTTATTCACATATGAATTATTTGAATATTAAAAAATGAAGTTTCCAGTCGTCACACAACTTGTACCCAAGGTTGGCTCAGGTAGTACCTGATGTTGACTAATGCAGTACATACAGTCGATTAAGGTCGTACATTTAGGAATAATGAGGTAGTACATAAGCTTAACTTATCAGTACAATAAGGTTAACCAACTGATCACCAAAACAAACGATATATAGATAAAAATGCATTTCATCCATTCTGACCAGCATTCCCTATTTTCTATTTATGTTATGAAGGGAATTAAACCAATGCATGGATACCAATAGTTCCTATATAGCCTTTCCTATTACCATCTTCTAAAACGGATATCTGAATCAATATCAATTACTAATCAACAAGAACATTAACATATAGTAACCATACATATGTTACTATATGTTTGAAGAAATGGGACGTGATTTGAAACTATACATATAAAACAAAAACAAAAAAACACAACGAAAACTTTAGCACCCATCAACCATCAATATCACAAAAACCTAAAAAACTGAGTAATTTGGAACAACTTTCCCATCTAAAAATCACCATTTATTAAGAACTTTTTTCGTTCTCAAAATGAAAACTTCATCCCAAAAAAATGTTCCCTTTTGGTCATCCACTGCATAGCTCAATCCAAAAACACATTCCAATAAATGGGTTTCACTAAAAATGCATTGTTTCCCAATACCTAAAAACACCACTGGGAAAAAAAATTCCTTTTTCGCTAATCAATTCAAAATATGTTTTTCTCAGTTCTAAACCAAAACAAAAACAAATGTCTTTTCCAACGAAACAATTCCTAACCCATATTCTTGCCTTTACTTTATATCAAAACAACAGAGTTGCGATAATTTGTCAATCCAAATAAAACAGTACAAAATCAGATTTGAAAAAGACGATGATGATTCATTACCAACAGATTTAAAATTTCAGTACCAACTCCTAAATGCCAACATTTCAGCCACGCCTGGTTCAGAAAAAACCCACACAAACAGCAGATTTTCATGAATGAGAATGCGAATGCAAAACACGGAACGAATGGCTTACCTCGACAGAGAAAATCTAAGATGTGACAAATCGGATTAAGGCCTTCTCAACTGAAATCTGCTTCGCCTCGGTGACGAAGTGAAGAAATATGAGAGGAATGGGTATCAAATCAGAGAGGGGGAAGAAAGAACCCTCGGCTACCCTATTTTTATGGGATTTTCTGCTTCGCCTTGGTGACCGAGTGAAGATAGATGAGACGAATGGGTGCCAAAATGAGAGAGAGGGAAGAAAGAACGGTCGATCGGCTAGGGTTTTCTTGTGGGAACCTCTGCTTCGCCTTGGTGACGGACTGCAGAAAGATGAGAGGAATGGGTACCAAATGAGAGAAAGAGAGGATGAACGGTCGGTCGCCCAGGGTGTTTTTGTGGGAAGCTCAATATTTGATTTTGCACAAGACAACCGGTTCAGTTTCAACCAGTGCTGAGATGGGCTGTTGACGTGGATACCTGGAGGGGCAATTTCGGTAGAAACAATACAGCCGGCTCAGAGTGCATGAATCTGATATAAGTTTCCACATTAACAGATGTTTTTCTACTTTCACAAACCTGGGTTCCAAAAACAATATTATAACCATATTGGCCCATGAAAACACAACTTTCCCAAAATAGTTTTGGCCATTGGATGAAGATGGTTCAATCCAGATTGTCCAATTGGCTTATTTATTTTTAAAAATTTTAAAAAAAATAAAAATAAAATAAAAGAGAGTTGTCGGTCACCTTGATTTCCCGCTTTTATCTTGCTTAATCTTGTCCAAAGACAAAAATTTGTTTGATGGGTATTACACTTGACGCTTATTTTCGGAGAAGTGAGCTATTGATTGATGGGCATTACAATTTTTCTCGGATTTTAGAGAGTTAAGCTTTAGAAATTTGAGGGTATGGAGATGGAATTTTCTGGTGAAATGAGACTTTACAGAGAGAGTGAAGCTGAGTGGGGATTTTGAAGGAGAAATCAGAGAGGAGAAATCAATAAGAAAAGAATCAGGTGGGCTTTGGCGGAGTATCCGAAACCAATCTCCCCCTGTAGGCAACTCTACCCACTCTCCCAGAATAGGAACTTCACTCATCTTAATGTTATATGGTAGTGATTGAAATGTTGAAAAAGTTCGACGATATTTCTTAAAAAGACAATATTTTTATTGATTCGAAAATATCTATTTTTTTGGGAAATTTCCTGATATTTCCTACCAGTCTAAGTTGCGCACAAACACGATATTTTGATCGATTAAAAAATATCGTCGAAATTTTGGTATTTTTACCAATTTTTTTTTTGGGAAATTTCCCGATATTTCCTACCAGTCCAGGCCACACACACGATACAAAATTTTTCCATTTTTTTAAAAAAAAACATAAGATGCTATTTGGTAATCTGATCATGATTTGCAAGCAAAGGTTGTGTTTTTTAACTTGACTAAAAAATCGTGGATTTAGGGTTTGTGAAATTTAAATCGAATGGCACAAAAGCAAAGAGACCCCTAAAACAAATCCAAAAAACATAGGGAGCAAAAAATAAATTTTTTTTTTTTTTTTTTTGTTTTCCTTGGGGGACCCTTACATGGATTTTCTCGGAAATCAAACGAACATGAATGTTCCCGAAAATTGAATGGAGGATGGATTTTGTTGGGAATCAAACAAGGGTTGAAAAAAAAATGATAACATGATTAGATTAGTACTTGCGAGGATTGAGAGTGGCAGAGTAAAATGGAGCCTTTTTAGGGATTCTCTCGTTTGGAGGGCAACTTCAAAAAAAGGCTTCTTGATGCTCGAGGCCCCAACTGAGAGAAGTGGTAAAAATAGGGCTTTTTTAGGGATTCCTCTTTGTATATAAATAATTAGTAATTATCCATGTGTATTTTGATTAAATCTTTACTATGGATTGAACTTTCAAATTTTATTACTAATATTTTATGAATTAAAATTAATTTGGTAAGATAAATTATTAATAATTTTAATTATTTAAATACATTAATAGAAAAAATTGTTATCACATATTTTTAATAAATTTTTAAAAATTAAATCTCAAATAAAATATTTTATATAAATTAATTTAACTTTTCATTTCAAATGTAATAAAATTCTAGACTTTTGAACGTTTTAGTGTTAGAAATAATAATGCAATTTGAACCTAACTCTATCATTTTTAAAAAGTCCCTTATTACCACTAAAGTACCTTGATATGATATAAAATACCATTTATTAGTGTTATATTGTTTATTTGAAATTATGAATGTTAACTTGTGTATAAAATAATAATAAAAATTTGAGGGACAATAACAGATTTTTTTTAAAAAATAATTGTGTGTTTCTAATTAAAATTTGATTTGTTCAAATTTTTAATTAAAGTATGAGTATATGTTTGATTCATGCCCAATTGGTGTCTCAACTGATTCGTGTCCAGCTGGTGCACCTTGATAGAGGGAGTAATCAACAAAATTTATAACCTATAACACCATATACTAGGGTAGCAAAGAAAAAGCTACTATAGTATAGCGGCTCTAGGATCGTTCACTGGGAAGGATTAGCAAGCTATCAATGATACCAATTCCAAGTGAATTGGTCTTGTTTCATTTCAATGTTAGCTTAAGAAAGAAAACACAAACTTTGATTGGTAAAGATTTAAACTAACTAACATAACAAGTACTCGGAATAACTTAGGAAGAAAAGCATTCCTTGGAGAGTTAGGTTCACTGGGGTGGTTCCTCATGCAAAAGACATAGCTCCGGTCAGATGGTTTCTTTCCTCGCATTAGAGATTCAACATATATTCAATTCTCTAACCGGTGCTGTACAGATACCTCCTTCAATTAGATTTCACTTTAATTCTCTCACTGATGCAACTTGCAATGATTTAAGCCTCTCACTAAGCCGTAACCATTCAAGGTGATCTTTAACCTTGGATTACCCGTCAAAAGCTCGCAAGAGATAACTAATGGATGTCTCCTTGGAGTCCAAAAGCTTACCAAGTGTTGGCTATTCTAGAAAATCATACCTTCAAGTCACCTCCCAAAGGCTCGCAAGGGGTAAACTAGTGCATTTCCATGGTTGGAAATCACTTGCCTTACCAAGTGTTGGCCCAGGTGACTCTAAGGTGTTTTAAGTTAACTAAAAACATAGAAATCACTAAAGGATTTCACTTCCTCTTCATTAATAGCTAAAACCACAAAGCTTTGCATTCTTGCACTTGGAACCTTCCCCGACAACCTTAGCTCCAAGGAACTAGAGATTTAGTTACTCATTCTCTGGGGAAAACTCCTCAGAGAGTTCATAACTTAGTAAGAAAATAAAAATACAAAGTGAGAAGGTAAGGCAATACAAAGAACTGAACTTTACTTGCTTACCCAAAACTTTACAAAAGGATCTCCTCCTCTTGAGAACAGGCTCCCGAGAGGTATATATGAACATAATATAAAATTAATTATTACATAGATATTTTCTCTTTTTTACTAACTTAAAAGCTAAGGAATCTTGTAATTGGTGGCTTACAAGGAGTATTTTGGTATTTAGACAACAAAAATCTAATGTAAAATATCTCCCAATGTCGGTAGCAGATATCGGGATGCTCCAGGAACCATTTCGCAAGAGAAAATGGTGTCTGCGAGATTTCGCAGACACTCAAGAGGGCTGCGAAATCATTTCGCAACAACATGCTATCTTCGCAGGGCTGCGAAGTTGGCTTCCACCTTGAGGTTCCCAGCTTCCCTCTCGCGGTATATGTCGGGCATCTTCAGGAGGAAATACACCCTACTGTACAAAAAGGCTGCGGAATCACTTCGCAACAAAAGGGTGATTTCGCAACACTTTGCAAAATGCTTCCTTCAGCTTGGAGTGATTGGCTTGCAATGGCTGCAACTTCTTCGTTTCAACTCCGAATTGCACACCGTTTGAAGCAGTGGATTGTTGACTTCCTGAGCTTTGAAATGGTATATAGCATGCATCAATTGGACTTCAGAAAGTGCTCCAAAAATGGCTGCTACGACTGTCATCAAGAATATGCTTCATGGCAGATTCTCTTTACTTTTTCTCCTTGCATTCCGGATTCACTCTTGGCAAATGACTTCTAAGCTTTGCCCAAGATTCCTCATAATTCTCCTCAAACTTGAATTGCTTTGGTGATCAAAATACTAACAAAAACACCAAAACTTACACAAAGTAATTAAAATTGCTTTCAAGGGTCCTTAACATGCCAATTGAGTTAAAAGGCCTAAACTACTACTCAAAAGTGTTTAAAAGGATTAATTATAGGCTATCAAATAGCACTTTTTGAGTAGTAATCAATGTTACTCATTAAAATTAAATTAAATTCTTTTGATCAGGTGCAAAATGGTACGATTGAGGAGAACTAAGAAAGTACTAAGGGGTAGAGGACCTTGGCCGCATTTGGATACAATCTTGAACTACAAGAGGGACCCTAGCCATTCTACAAATGAACATGTGGATCATGTGGTTAATATGTTCAAACGTTTCGAAGAGGAATATATCTTAGAGTCAAACTGTAAAAAACATATTCTACAAATGTCATTAACAGAACCTGAGAAAAAAGTTCTTGAAAATATATGAGAATCCATTGAAGAAGGGCTTCATGGTTTCACAAATAGGTCTTTAGATGACCCAGTAGCTATTTTCAAGGAACATTGGGAAAAATGCTTCGTGAAGAATGCCATCAGACGAACAACAGTGTTTTGTATTTCTCCTAACTTACGAAATGCAAGATTTTCAAATTCTAGTAGGCATAAAAATCTTAGAGGGTTATGGTTATTGAAAACAACTTCTAGAGTTATAGAAGACACTGTGTATAATCCTAACATTGTTCCTTTTAGTTCAAAGGAAAAGATTAGTTTTCCTTCTATATATTACATTTTCTTTTATGTTTTATACATAACATGTAAATAATTTGATATGCGAGACATGACATGTCTATTTATCTTGTTGATGTGGCCTCTCTCACAAAAAAATTCTTTAGCTCGCATTACTTTGTTAAGTTGTATGCAAGATGATCTCATGATTGAGTATGAGGTATATCAAACTTCTCATGAAATGTGGGAAGCGTTAAAAGAAAAGTATGATGAACTTTCAGCTACGAAGCTAAGAGGACTTGTAATGAAATTTGGAAATTACAAAATGCGACTGAACCATTCAATGAAACAACATCCTAAGGAGATGAAAAGAATGATAAAAGGGCTTAAAACATTTGGACATATGTTCACTGATGACCAACAAGTTGAGAAAGTCCATTACAGGCATCTCTTTATATATATATTGTGGAAATTTTTTTTAAAGATAAAAAAATTTTAAAATAGCATATTCTAAATTTAATTTTTTTTTTATTTTCTATTTCTAATCCAACGCAACATTATTATATTTAAAAAATTATAAATTATTTGATATGATCTTAAAAATTGCCTTTTTGTTATGCCATGTAAAAAAGATAAGATAAAAAAAAATTTTAAGTAAATAAATTATTTTTATTTGATAATTTAAATTTATTTTAATTAGTTTAACTCATCGATCTAATGATTAATATTTTTAGAAAAAAACTTCATTTTGTTACAAATATTTTCAAACTCATTGCTGTCAAATTCAAAACTTAATTCTTATCAGATTTTGTAGGCTACACATTTGCTTAGTATAAGAAGAGTTTATCTTATTTTGAGCAGTCTTATTGCATCTTGACTTAGAAAGCCAAATATGTAAGATTTTATATTTGTCACTTAATGATTTGAATATAGTACATAGTTTTAATTAGTTGTAAATTACATTCATAATGTTGTATTTTAAATAAGAGCAAACAATCATTTGAGGAGAATGATCCCTCTTCAAACCAAAAACGTCCTATGGGTTCATGGCTTTATTATTTGTAAGAATATATATACATATATGGTTAATTCATTTTGGATATTTATTCATATGTTGAAAATATAATCATTTTTGTGTGATGTTTTTTGCAGTCGAGAACAAGTACTCGCAAGAAAATGAGATAACAAGGAATTGATAATAACTTATGATGTAAGAAAAGAAATGGATATTTGCATAATATGTTTTTTAGTCAACTTTTATACTCTATATGATAACTAACTAATTTAATATTACATATGCGAAAAAAGATTGGAAAAAAGTGGCAATCCCTTTCAAATGGAGAAAAAAAAGAGTTCTTAGAGAAGTCTAAAAAATGCCCTCATGAATATATAAAACAAAAGGGTCGAAACTCAAAAAATGCATCAAAGGTAAGAAATTCGAAATTTATGTTTTTAAATTATGATAATATTTTCTTTCAATTTAAAATATACATGCTTATGTATATTTATGACTTCCAGTCGTATCTTTACACGCGTTGTTCACTTGATTGGGTGTATAAACTACTTTAACACTTGCAACCTAATCAAAAGGCGGCCATACAAGAAATAGGGTTTGAAGGTATTTTAGGATTGCGATGTACTAAACTTGATCATAGTTTATGTCATTGGTTGGTAGAGAATTTTGACACTCTTTCATGCATATTAAGTGTGCATAACACTTCCATTAAATTATCCCCAATGGATGTTGAGTTAATTTTGGGCGTGAAGGCTAAGGGAGTGGAGGTAGATATAGAGAGATGCACAAGTAAACGGAATGATTTATACAACATGTATTGTGATGGGAAGGGAAAATTGTCATTGTTGATGTTAGAAAACCAAATACGGTAAGAAAAGGAATGTGGGGATGAATTTAAAATTCGTTTTGTATTATTTGTTTTAGGTGCCTTGTTATGTCCAACTATGAAAGTTAGTGTCAAGCCTTCCTTCCTCCATCTCCTTCAAGACACCGCATCAATAAAGAAGATAAATTGGGCCCAAATAGTATTCTTCTTCCTTGTACGAGGCATAAACGACTTTAAATCCAAGAAATGAAGCAATGTGATTTCTGGATGTTTATTTTTTCTAATGCTAATACACTTTTAACAAAGTTGATATATTATGATATTTTTAATAATAATAGAGTTTGTGATATATTCAACTCAATAATTATTTTAAAATTTATTTCTTGCAGATTTTCTACCTAGACCACATTTCCACAAAGAAGGGTATGAACTTATGTTTTAATGCATATAGCCCTCGTATAAATGAATGGGGAGATGATGAGGTTTCTAGGATGAAACGTCAAATCAAAATACTTGGAGGTTATGATGATACAAAGGTAAGATACATTTATTAACTGAAAAACTTATTTGTTTATATGATGTTACAATTATAATAAAGTTTATGGATAAATTATAGGTCACGATATGGATTATAAAAATTGGGCAAAGTGTAGATATGGAGCAAAATAATGGTGCAGAAAATGAAAATGATGAAAAAAATGAAAGTGGTTGAGAAAGATGAGAGAACAATTGATCATAAAGATAATGATATGAGAAATGTAAAAGATGGTGTTAAACAAGATGCAAAAGTTCATGAACAACAAGAAGAAGGGCATAAGGTACTTTTTTGTACTATATTTATATACATTAGTTTATTCATCTAAAACTTTTTTTTCTCTCATGATATTGGACATTTTTATTTGTTACTAGGTTGAAGAAAAAAGTTTGATGGGTATGGAGAAAGCTTTTGAAAAGTTGAAAAAATTTGTTCTACAAACAAATGTTTCTGATATGGATGAAAGTTGAAAAGAATCAACTTTTAGCGAATTTGAAGAAAAATATATGGAATTGAAACGTTTGTTTTTTCCTATGAGCAATGTTGTGGTAGAAGAGAGATTGAGTGAGAATGACTCATGTGGTGACATGGAGTTACATGTTTCTCCCATTGTCAACAATCAATGTCTAGATGAAAAGGTATTTGCATATTATGAAGACCTAGTTTTTTACAAAGTTCTATATATATATATATATATATATATATATACTAATGTTCAAATACATGATAGGTTAATGTTGATGTTCCATATGTTGAAAAACAAGAAGAACGACTAAGTTCATTGGTGGTGCTCCCGCGTCAATTGAAGAGAACACGAACAAGAATGGAATGCAAACCTAGTAAATTCAAGGTGTCACCCTACATTCATCAATCCAATAAGATGACAAAGTCTAAGAGATTCTCAAGCATAGTTGTTGGGTCATAAAAGGTATTAGAGGTAAAATGTTACTTCATTGATGTAGTTTTTTTTAAATACTTGATGCGACTCATGGTAGCTTAGCTTTAAAGGCGTATCAACAAAATTTATACCTTGAATACTTTTACTAAAGTAGCCAAGCTACTATAGCATAGTGGTTCTAGGATCGTTCACTGGGAAGGGTTTTCGCAAACACAAGTGATATTCAAATTAGGAAAATAGGTGATTTTCTTGTGGATGTTAGCTTTAAAAGAAGATGTAAATGTTTTAGAAAGATTTAAACTAATTTAAGCTAACATTAAAGACTAAAATGAAAGGGTGTAAAAACAAGTTTCTCAAATATAGGATAGCTATGCTCTGGCTCTTATGCAAATTGGAAATCTTAGGATAGGCTCCTTGCGTTGGGGTTGCAACTATGGTGATGCTTGCTTCCCGAACCGGTATGGATTTAGCAAATCAAGTTTTAATCCTTTAAAATGACAAAACAGATGGTAGTGAATTTCATCAATGGTTATTCACCTTAGACTTCCTTTGAATGGCTCGTAAGAGATAACTAATGGTCTAAAGCCAAAAGCTTACCAAATATTGGCAACTCAAAGTCATTCCAAGTGATAAACTCACCTTTCAATGGCCATTGAAATTGGTTCTAACGGATTAATACAAAACTTGGAATTGAAAACCTCACCTTCCAATAGCTCGTAGGAGATAACTAATGGATAGAAATCCAAAAGCTTATCAAGTATTGGCCGTTGGAAGTTGTCCAAAGGAAATAAAAACCAAACTTTGCATTAATGAACCTTTAATGAAAAACGACTACCTTACCTTCCGGGTGCGAGAAATTTCCATGGGATTGCATCCAAGCCATCACATAACATCCATACTTTGAGAAACTAAAAGTTTTAGCCAATCATCCTCTAAGGAAAAGCCCTCAGAGGCTGTTTGGCTACTAAGAAAATAGAAACGAGAGAGCTCTGTAAATATTCTAAGTGTCAAACGTAATATATATTCTATATTCTATATTCCAAGAGGTGATTTCCACCCCTTATATAGTCTTTACAAAAGCAAAAGCTTGTGATTGGTTAGTTACAAGG
Source organism: Vitis vinifera (assembly GCF_030704535.1). Lineage (NCBI taxonomy): Eukaryota > Viridiplantae > Streptophyta > Magnoliopsida > Vitales > Vitaceae > Vitis > Vitis vinifera. Next base: position 10,925,653 of record NC_081807.1, on the reverse strand, counting down.
ATAAGAAAGGAAATTACATCACAAAATACAAAGGAAAATATCTAAAGTGGAGTCGGCAAAAGCAGAGGAAAATTCGCAACACGCATGGGTTATGCGAATTTTGAAGGTGTTATGCGGACGAAATTTTCGCATAACCTGGAGCAGTTGGCTTCCGAAGGCCATATCTTCCTCATTTCAACTCCAAATCATGCACGGTTTGAAGCGTTGGATTATTGACTTCCAGAGCTTTGAAATGGTATATAGTATGTAAAAAATGGACTTCTGGAAGTGCTCCAAAAGTGCGAAAGAAGACTGCAGCTGCTGTCCTCTGATTTTTTCACTTTGCTTTCCTCTTCTCCATTGTTCTTTCCTTGCATACTTTGAACGACTTTGGCAAAGGGCTATGGAGCTCCAAAGCTTTGTTCTTCATGAATTTGAGCTTCCAAAAGCTTTGCCATAACTTGTCCAAGTAGCTCCTCCATCATTTGGCATGCTTGAATTGATTCATAAGCTGATAAAAACATGTAAACTTGCCACAAAACGGTTAAAACCAATTACTAAGGACCTTAATGAATTAATTGGGTTAAATGAATATGATTACTACTCAAAGGTGCTTAAAACCATTATAATTAGGTCTACAAAATAGCACTTTTTGGTAGTAATCAATACTTAATAATATAGTGAACAATAACTAATGTTTGTTAGAGATGTTTTCAATATAGACAATCCCCATGTCTCTTTTGCCGAACATGGAGGATTCACATTCCTTGAGTACACTTAGTCTCTAGTTGTTGCTTATGTGTTTGATGTTTCATTGGACAAAAGGTGTGTAAACCAATTATTTTGAATATACTTTATGTATGTCATGTTTTAAAAGTTATACTTATTAAATATCTTATATTTTGCAGTGAACTTCTTGTTAATTTTCAATATGAGCATGCAAATCGAGCAGACTTCTTGACTTTAGGGCCTAGACAAGAATTACTTGATGTGGTGAGTAATACAAGGATAAACTCAATTCTTATTAATTCTATTACATAATTAACATTGTTAACTTTTTTGTGTTTTATTTTTAGATCATAAATGTACTTGCATGCAAACTTAATAGTTTTGAGAACAAATTCAAAGGAATATGGCCTACCAGATGTTATTTACCCATCACATTTGTGGTATGTTCATCCATTATATTTCTTATTAAAGAACAAAAATAAGCCTAATAAATATTGTGATATATATATATATATATATTTTTTTTTTTGCATAGCAAATAATCTTACATGGTGGTAGAAAATTGGCAACTGCTACCAAGATGTTCACACATTATCAAACACATAGATGAAATGAATGATTGTGATAAACATATATGAAGTATTCATATCATAGTTGTAAATAATTATCAATGCTAAAATGTGTGTTTTGTTTAGATATGCATCCCGATGTACGATACATGTTCGGATCATTGGTATTTGTGTGTTATAAATCTTCATCAACGTAATATTTATATATTGGATTCATTACCATCAATAGAAAGGGATGGCATGCGAACTTCATCTGTGAGAACTGTGGTATGTCTTATATTTTAATGAATTTTATTACTTTTTAATGTTAGTTGTTAAATAACATGTTTTATTTTGCTAAAAGATATAACGATATGAATATTAGGTTGAAGAGTGTGCACATTTTTTTAATCTCAATGATAACAAAGGAGGACAAAGAAGAAAAAGAGCTAGAGTTAAAAATAAAATGTCTTCACTGTAACATATATTTTGGTGGTTTTGTTAGAAATTGATGAAAAAAAATAATATTCTATTTATGGATTGATTACATTAATGAAAAATACTATATTTATATCCATAATTGAGCATTAAAAACGATATAATGGAGAGGTTCATAATTTTGCCACCATTGAAAATGTAAAGAGATTTTGGAATGGTAATTAAATTTCTATTTTATTTGGCATTCATTTGTAAGATAGTAATAGAAAATTTTTTGAAATGTGAAATAAATTGTGTGGTGGATTTGGATGGATAATTTTGTTTGTATTTTATTTGGTATTTGTTTGTTTGTAAGATAGGAAAAGAAAATTGATTGAAATTTATGATAAATTTTTGTTAAGATAGTATGGTGGTGGAAGTATTTTTTTATTTATTATGTATTAGTTTGATTTCATTTTTTTCCTGTAACTATTTTGATTCTTATCATTTATACAATGATCCAATATAAAATAAACAATGATAATAAGTTATTATGTTTTTTTTTTAAATGTTGAAGCCTCTAACATATTTAATATAAAATGAAAATAGAAATAGAAGTTATTTTATGGTATTTGAAATCATATTAGAAAATTAACTTAATGATTTGATTTAATTTTTAGGAGCAAACATGATGGTGTTAAACTTCCTAGATATCCAAAGAGATCTATCAAAGTTTGGATACATTATTAGTAAAACAAAATACAAATATGTAAAATAATAGTTTATTATTTGTGTTGTGTTGTTATAGTTATATTTTTTTGAAATTGTTGTGCAGTAACAATCAATTGGGCATGATCAAGGAAGATAATAAAGGAGTTAAAATAAATAATGATGTAAGGAATAATACTCTTTTGGCTAATATAATTATTTTTTAAAATTAGAATTTGAATTAAGTAGTAAATTAATGTTGTTGAGGAAAAATTTGAGCATGAAGTGAAATATGCTTCCAAAAGTAGAAAAAGAAGGTTTCATGGTAAAGTTAAATGAAAGTTCAAAATGATATTGCTTTAAAAGAACACAACTCCAAAAGTAAAAGTGTTTAATTAATAAAAAATTTCATTACTTGTATATTTGTTAAAAATTATATTAATTTAAATATTTTTTCAATTATATCTTCAAACATGATGCTCATTTTTTTTCTTGTTCAGGTGTATACTTAGTATAATATACTAATGTTTGTTTTATATTATGTGATTGGAAAATGATTTTGTTTGGGAATCCAAAACTTATATTTAATCTAAAAACATCAATTGTGAGTAAGTACATTATAATAAGGTTAGTAATAATTTCTAATATTTTATTACATACATCAAAGTTAAAGCAGATATAGTTTTGACCTTCAATAGAGTTTGACAATATTAAATTTTTCCTCCTTTACAACTATTCATTCCAATGCATCACAATTATCCCAATCATTGGTATTTATGTGTGGTTAATTTTAAAAATTGTAATATCCAAATTTTGGATTCATTACGACCAAAAAGTAGGAACGAGTTTTGATATAATAATGTGAAAATAGTGGTATTCTTTCAAACTATGTTTTTCTTTTTTTTTTTGTTTATGTAATGCATAATTATTAACACTTTGAAAATGAATCAGGTTGAATTTTGTCAAACCTTCTCCAAGCTTGATGATATAGGGAAAGAAGTCTTCCGGTTCTCCATTAATTGGCCATCTTTGGTTTCCACCCAAGATAATGGGTTATATATATGACTCACATGAATATTGTTTATCTAAGTTATAATGATTACATCATTTTATTAAGTCAGTTTGCATTTCTTCTATTTTATTAGGTGGGATTTTGGAGTCCATTTGATTAAACATGTGCAGACATTCGAAAATGGTGATCCCATCAAGGCTTTTAGCATATCAAGTTCCATTCAAATATGTTGGCAAATAGTAATTAATTTAGTGCTACACAAGGAAAACAGAGAAAAACAAACAATTTTGACTATTATTTGTACAAATACATCTACATGAGCAATGAGAAGATTATTATTATGAAATTTGTTATTTTTTCAATGTTCGTCAATTGCATCTCCATATATGGTCATTTTCATGGGAAGCAGTAACATTGGAAAACCATATAGGGTTCAACATAATTACTATTATGGATTGATTAAGCTTTCCTCAATTGATAGCAATGAAGTGGTTGATTGGTTCTGAAAAAGAAAAAGAGTTTTCCTGAATCCACGAGTTTCTTTTTCTTCAATCCAACAATTATGTAATACTATGTTTATGATTAAACAATATATTAAGTCAAAACATCAACAAATACAAGTACTAATTTTAATCTATCCTTATTTATTCCATTAAGGAATAACAAAAAGCATGCATATCATTTTCATATGGAGTATTGTTTGGATTTTCACCATGACATTCTATTGTAATAATTTGTTCATAATGTTGAAATTGTGGTTCTTGCACATTGACAGTCCATGGTTATAATCTACACCTCTAATTTCATTACAAGTTGTTCAACATTATCATTAAATAATGCATATTAAAAATGTCTTAGTGAAATGTGTTAATGTGAGGAGGGTACATTTATCTTTGCACCAAGATCCCATATACATGATAGATGGTGGATTCCACGAAGTATCCACTCTCATTCCTTGTATTTGCAGAGTTTAAGTTATGTAAAGTAATGTGACTTTAGGTATTTTTAAAGTTTATTAAATTATTTAAAAGACAATCATACATGACTTAAAGTTTAGAAAATGTCATGTGAATAATTTAATGAAGCCATCTATTCCATTTTAATGTAACATTGGGAAAACAATTAATGCATTCAAAACCATTATGTTAGTTATAAATATAACTACAACTAAATATTGACATTTACAAGTAACGCATAAAAAATCTTGCATACCATATCGTATGAGGGATTATAGATTGTCAACACTTTCGAATAGTGTGGCCTACTTTTCTTGAATAGTGTCAACACTTACATACCATAAATGATCTTTTACATCGACTACATTGTCTTCTTTTTTGAATATGTGATACAACTTTGCTTGGATTTCCTTTAGTCTTCACTATACTTGGATCACAAACTTGATGGTGACCTATGGCTCCATCTATTCCTAAATTTTTTCCCTTTAAATTAATATTACAAAGCTCCTTTATTTTCATTATTAAACTTTCAATTTCATTTTTTGCCCGTAGAAATGAAGTTAAAGATTGTGAAACATAGTAAGAGAGTTTGTTGCACATAGGACTCAATGAATTGTACCATATGATGTGAACCATGTCATTTTTCATCCCATTCACAAGTGGTGATCCTAGATGCGACTTTGCTAACTCTATCCACCTCTTTAAAATACATGAACTAAGACTTTTTTCTAACTGCTCAACCTTCATAACAACATGTGACAACAAGGGATGTCAATCAACTCAAACATTATGCACAAGCATTTTAATGTTACAATATTTAACCAAAATTAGACTTCTCATTTAGAGTTTGGGTGTCTAAACTTAGATAATGTGTATGACTAAAATGTATCCTTGTTTATAAGTCCTACTACAAAGAATAACTTTACATTCTTCATCTTCTAGTGAAATTTGAGGAATGATTCCTTAGTGTACATACTGGTAGCATGATTTTCAAAGATGGATAGTTTTGTTGAAAGAACAAGTCAAGAATTCTTAGACTCAAACTCTACCTTTGCCTCATTATGTCGAATTCTTGTTATTGCCTTATCAAATTGTTGTACAAGCTCATACAACCGCAAATGAATTTTCAAAAATCAATTTAGATAGGCATTCATACCCTCACACCTTTATGTGCTTCTCATCTCTTTAAAGAAATTTTCCCGTAAATATGCCTCTACCCACCTTTTTTGTTCCGCATAAATCTCTATAACCCAACAATTTTCATGAAAACCTAACTTTTCAATCATATCATGCCAACCGTATTTGAATTATTTGGGATTCCCTCTCATGAACATGCACCTTGCAAAGGTGTTTATGAAGTCCTTAATATGCACATTTGTGAATACATTTTATTGGAGATAACATGCACTCATGATATGACATGCATCAGGAAGCACTTTTTTTCACCTTACACATTGCTTTATCCCCATCAGTTACAATAGAAATGAGCTTCTTGTTCATCATTGTTATAAGAAATGTCTCCAACACCTATTCACATGTACCAATACTTTCATCCATCAATTGGATAAAACCAAAGACCATAGTTTGGTGATGATGATTAAAACCAACCAACACAACTAGTGACTTCTTATAGGCATTAGTCTGATATGTTGTATCAAATGCCAACACATCTCTGAAACATGCATAATCCAATCGATATGTAGAATCAACCCAAAACAAGTTTACTAGTTGACTTTCTTCATCAATATTGAATTTATAATAAAATGAAGGATCCGCTTATGTCGTCCTACACAAGTAAGTCAAAGCCACTTCTGCATTACCATCTTTAATTTCAATTCTACGCATTGCATCAACATGATTATATATATCTTTTGGTGTGAAACCAACATGTTCATGTCCTCCTAATTGTTGGATCATATAGTCCATAATTTGGGCAATTTTAACATCAACTTTTTACATAGCATTAACTTGAACCTTATCTGGATTACTTATTGCCTGATGAGACTAAAGGAATTGTGTGTTCATTGCACTAACCAAAGGATGATTATGATCTCCTCTAAACTTTTTGACAATTCACTTTTCTAGTTTTCTATTAAAGCTAATACAAAAAGCAATTTGACATCTAACTCTAGTTAATGATTGTGGCTAATGTTGTTGATTCTCATTTTCAAAACACTTTGTTGATTGATGTCCTTCTCTATAACACACCCACTTTCGAGATACTATATCTCCATTCTTGTCTCATTCCAAATCATCTTTTTGAATCCTAAATCCTGTCACTTTAGTGAACATGTTGTAAAATGTTTTTGCTTTATCTATATAATTGAATTCCAATTTGCACACTTCTTCACTTGAATACCATTCAACACTTTCTTTTTCAAAGTTTATGAATCGTCGGTATAACTCCCACCAGTATATGGATCCTCATGAATTTCATTTTCAAGCTTCACTATAAATTCCTTGCTCTCTCATTTTTCCATGTCTGATACTACCACCTAAAAATTTCAAAATAGAAGCATATTATAGTTGTCAATTTTACATTTATGAACTTAGAATATATTGCACCATATATTTTAATTTTTTATCTTCTTTTTCAATGCCAACAGATAATTTTAATAAGAGGAATACAAAATGTTTGTCCTTTACATCTAGTGAGTAGTAGTTGAGAAATGGAGTTATTGGTCCCAAAATGGTGGTCGATCGATTATGGCTAGATGGGCCATAATTGTGGCAATGTGTACTAGTTGAGGAACAATATTCGATCGACAACATTGCGATCGACTAGTATGTGTGGTATTGTAGATGGTTTCAAATGTGGTAGGGTTTATCAGTTGAGAAACTTTTCCTCCACCGGTACCCATTAGTGCTTTAGGCTTCATGTAAAGAAAAAGAAAAAAATTAAATTGAGGATTAAAAAAATGGTTATGTGAAAATTTAGTCCACCTACTTTTTTTGAGCTAATATGAAGTTCAGAAATATAATTTATCTTTCACAATGAGTTATTTTCCCACAATGAAGGCTAAAGGTAGTAAATAATATGATTTTGATTAATAAAGTGACACATTGAGCTTACCTTGAGAATCAAAAACTGTACTTTTGGGTTTCTTCACTAGCACAATTTGCTTTGATTTTTTGCTTTCATGGCTTCCACTCCAACACTTCTTCTTTCACACTCTCTATTTCCCTTTAAAAATTTTCTTTTGTTAAAACACCTACCATATGGATGTTGGTTGGTGGGTGAATTAATACTAGTTTTTAATATTTTGTCACATTTAGGATATAATTTCTACACCAGTACACTTGGTTGTTGATATTTACCACTTTTGATATATATGGGTAGATGATATTAAATAGGACATTAATAAAAATGTGGAAATTTTTATTATTTTGTAATGGTAAATTGAAAAATTCATGAAATTTAAATTATTAGCATTTGAATTTTTAGGGGAAAGTTACAACATTGATAATGACTACAACATTAAAATAAGTTGAATTGAGTCTGTTTATAAATAAATAAAAACTATATGCATTACTATAAATTAATGATTTGAGCATAACAATAAGTTCAATTAGAACTTTGTGTAATTAATTAAATTTAAAATTGAATGTATGGGCAACATGTAGATATATTAAAAATTTTCAATTAACACTTATGCCTAAATAATTTAATTATAAATTAAAACTACATCCAATTTAATCAAAATTAAACAATTTACCATTTCAATTAGTTAAATTGAAAGTAGCCAAAATGTAGATTCATTAAAATTTCCCAATTAACACTTATGTCTAAATAATTTAATTATAAACTAAAACTACATCCACTTTAATCAAAATTTAACAATTTACCATTTCAATAATTTGCATTGAAAGTGTGGGTGAATTGAGACACATTAAAATTTCCAAATAAACACCTATGCCTAATTAATGAAATTTTAAAAACTCAAACTATGTCCAATTTAATTGAAATGAAATAATTTACCATTTCAATTATTTAAATTGAAAGATTGGGCAAAATGTAGATACATTAAAATTTCCCAATTAACACCTATGCCTAATAATTTAATTATAAACTAAAGCTACATCTAATTTAATAAAATATTAACAATTTACTTGTTAGTTATTTAAATTGAAAGCATGGGCAACATGTAGATACATTAAAAAAATTCAATTAGCACTTATGCCTAAATAATTTAATTATCAACTAAAACTACATCCAATTTAATAAAATTTTAACAATTTACTTATTAGTTATTTAAATTGAAAGTATGGCAACATGTAGATACATTAAAATTTTCCAATTAACACTTATTCCTAAATAATTTGATTATAAACTAAAATTATATCCATTTTAATTAAAAAAAAAACATCATTCTAAGTAAATCACTAAGGTTCATGGTCAACTGATTTGGGGTAGCCACCTAAAACCCTCAACCCATCCCTTTTTTCTTCCCATCAACATCCCAACGCCCATGCTTGGAACACAAACCCTAGAGCTGAAATCTAAATCCATGGCACCCAAATGAGCTCCAGAGGCAACAACGACCAATAACGACAAAAGAAAGAGACTGGCGATAAAGGAAAATGTTGAGGTCTAGAATAAAGCCACATTTGATAAAGGTATGTTCACTACTCCAAAGTTGACATAGAGATTTAATTTTCATTTTTCCAATAGGAGTGTCATCCCGATTAGGAACATAGATTTCTCATTATTAGGTTATTTCCAATTTTTCACAACTAGCTATTGTGTCTATGAACAAACTTGTTTTTCTTAGGGTTGTGAAATGCTTTTACTGCAATATGAAATTCGAAGAAAGAGAACCCATTACTACAAACATTAATGGTTTAGAAATTGAGTTTGATGTTGGTGACCTTTGTAAGATTTTAGATATTCCGAACAAAGGGTTGTGTTTATATGAATCAAAGAAGTGGCTGAAGGTTGATGGTTTCAAACCTACAAAAGTTGTACAAAGGTTGTGTAGCTATAACAAAGCCATTATGACTAATAAACCAACATCTCAGACATTAACTTTGTTGAGTAGGACCCTATAACACATGATTTCTTACATGTTTATCCCTAAAGGTGCAGATCAAGACGATGTTTCATTCTTTGAGGCATTTTTGGTTGACAACATTCCAATAGAGAGGAAAATTAACATGAGATGTATCATTTTTCAGCATATGAAAGTTTGTCCATTGAGTGAAGATTTCGTCCTCCCATATGAGACGTTTATTACAAAGATTGTTAAATTTTTCAATGTCAATTTGCGTCGAAAAAGTGACGGTAAAAAGCTAAAGTCCTTTGATACATACAATCTGGCCTTAATGCATTGTATGCAATTTGTGCATAAGAAAGATGGTTCGTGGGGAAGAAAGTCTTTTGTTGGATCTTATAGAGGTGGATGTGCCTTCATATGAGATGTCTTCAAAGGAGGATGATGACAATTACGATATAAAGGGAGAAGGTACCGAAAACGAAATTGCCACTAGATCATAGAAAGGCAATGAGAAAGGAGCAGAGGTCATTGCGGATCATCCCTCTCATACAACTAGGAAAAAGGTTGAGTCTTCGGATAACCTAAATGCCCAAATTAACTCAATTGGTATGCTCTTAAAGGAGATGGCATTGGCAAATGATGAATGATTGAAATCTCTAGAACGATGAAGGTTCGAGAAGGAATTAAAATCGGGTATGGAGATTCTAATAGGCTAGAATAAAGAAATGACGACATTTCTCAAAGCCCAATTCCTAGCTCATGACCTAGCCTAGTACTAACCCCTTCCTACATCTTGGATTGATTATATAGTTACCAAAGTTTGGTTTTTTTTTTTTTTTTTGGATAATTTGGGAATGTAATTGATATTATGTATTTATGACTTTGTCTTAGTTATTTGGTCACTGATGATAAGTTATTGACATATATAGGTGATATATTTATCTTAATATATATGGATGGTATATGGATGATATATTTACTTTTACAACATCATTAGATTGATGTATAGAGTAGTACTCCAAAATAAAATATTTAAGTTTAATTTTTTTTTTTGTTTTTTTTAAATATTAGAAATAAAATTCAACACGAAATTCAAGAACTTTTAGACATTTATTTAAAGGGTAGTGATTTTTAAAATTGAAAAAAAAAAGAATTACTTTCTCAAGTTTTAAAATTTTTAAAAATGATTTTTAACAACATATGTTAAATCCATGCTTTAGGTAAGAATTTCTATATTTTATATTTTTTGTTTTTAAATATAAAAGTAAATCTACAAGAGTATTGAGTAATTTAATTCTTTAAAAAGAAACTAGGAAAGTTTAATTAAAAGAACCTAAGAAGTTAATGATTCTTGAATATCTATATATATATATATATATATATATATAAAGTATAAAAGTTTTATTAATGGCTAAAAGTTATTTAACTCTTAAAGAATTTGAGTGTAAAAAGTTATAAATATAATTTAGGGTTAATGTGACTCATCTTTTGCTAGGATTTGACTAAATATATGTAACCCTTATTGATTTGAAATTTTATCAAATATCACTTTTTATAGTAAGTGATTTGAGTGAAAGGATAGGGAAATGAAAATAACAAATAAAAAAAATAGAGGTAATTGATGAAATTTCAAACAAATAGATATATTTAACTAGAACCTCAACGAAGGTGAATGAAATTAATCATAAAATTTATAACAAGAATTGTATAAAAGGTTTTTCTTATTTCTCATTGTTGTTAGATGGATGGTTTTCCTTATATGTTAAGATTTAAAAAATTTATGATGTGAAAAAGTCAACCATATTGATATAGTATCATATTAAATTTTGAATTTGGAGGCTTTAATATATGATAAATATGATTTAATAGGATTTAAAGTGAAAAGTCAACCATATTGATATAGGATCATATTAAATTTTGAATTCGGAGGCCTTAATATATGATAAATATGATTTAAATAAATAAAATAAAGGTAAAAAATGATTAGGATATAAAATAATGAGATTATGGTATAAAAGAAAAAAAATTAAAATATAAAATCAAAAATCAAAATATAAAATATAGACGGTACAAAATAATGGAACCATAACAAGGTTTAAAAAATGAGGATATATTGTTGATATATCCTCAAATTTTTTGTTATGTGTATCCTGACAATTGTCCTATGGTTCCAACATGGGCCTTTCAGGTACAAAACCAACCTTTGCACCATTGGGCCAACATGTCTTTACTTAATAAGTAGACCTACATTTTATATATATTTTGAAAACTAAAATATTAAAATAAAATTTTAATAAAGACATTAATTTAGTTATTTATTTTTAAATTTCATTTAATTTATTATTAAAAACACAAAAATCATGAATTAAATACAAATATATATATATATATATATATATATATATATATATATATATATATATATATATATATATGTTAAGATAGATAAATTATCATTTTAGTATTAAAGTTATTTTTAAAATCAAGAAATTATGATTTTAGTATTAAATATATTTTTAAATATCACCTATTAATATTATAAAATGTCATAAATTATATTATTCATATATCCATTTTTTCATATCTCAATTATAATATATGTATTATTACTTCTTATATTACTTTTTATAAATTTTTCAATATTTGACTAATTATTGTTCGATCGATATTTTTCGATATGACCCAGTATATTCGTAAAATCTAAATGCCCACGTGGAAAAGGTTTGGAGCAATATCATAGTGGAACAAGTGTAATAATTCTCATTATGATATTTGGGATATGATAAATGTATTTTTCTTTGCTTATTCAATCAGGAGGAAATGATTTTTCAGATAAACTATATATATTGATGGTATTGTACTCTTTCCTCCTTTGCTTTCTTCAAATGACTTCTAATGTCTTTACCAATAAAATTATCGCTTTAATTTAAAACCAAATTCATTAAAAAAAACCCCTAAAAATAACTTCAACAACTAACATTTCAGGCCAAATTCATAAAGGCTAACTAATATTATCCAAGGCAATTTTAAATCAAATTCACGTAAGTCCTAAAATCTAATAGAGGAAATACTTTTTGGTCAACACTTACAGGCTGTTGTCATTTCCAGACAGTAGTAAATGTACATGCCACTGACCCATGAGTCATCCCATCAACGTTTAAAGTCCCAATAAATTGTTTGCTTGTTTGGAAGACTAACACTTTCCAAGCTGTTTCAAATTCACTCCCGTCAACTGTGAAAAAGTCTGTATGAAGAATTTGAAGACTAAAATATGAAGAATTTGAAGACAAACTATGGAGGAACACAGACTCAATTTATTCTGTGATACCTTTTTTTTTTTTTTTACAATGAATGAAAGTATAAATAAATAGCCTACAGATATGAGACAATTCCGGAATGGTACACTATCACCGGACGGAATTTCCCTTACATGGAAAGTGAATAAACTGCCTTGCTAGAATTACTCCTAAATCAATTATAATAAAGGTTGTACATTACACTAATTCAGGGAAGTAAACAGAGGATGCTAAATATGGAGAGGAACATGCACAGGCAGGAAGGTGACGTGGGCTTGATTTCCAACACTCCCCCTCAAGCCGCATTGTAGATGTTGATCATTCCAAGTTTTTCTGTCAGATCTTCGAAGTTAACTCGAGCAAGAGCTTTTGTGAGAATGTCAGCCGTTTGACAGTTTGTCGGAGTGTAGCTGACTTTGAAAACTCCTTCAATCTTTTCCTTGATAAAGTGTCGATCTATCTCCACGTGCTTAGTTCGATCATGATGAACCGGATTCTTAGCGATACTGATGGCAGCTTGATTGTCGCAGTATAACACCATGGGATGCTTCAATGGAACCCGTAATTCTTCTAACAACCTGTTCAACCAGATTCCCTCGCAGATACCTTGTGCCATAGCATGAAATTCTGCCTCAGCACTGCTACGGGCTACCACTGACTGTTTCTTGCTTCGCCATGTAACCAAGTTCCCCCAGACAAATGAACAATAGCCTGAAGTTGATCTCCGATCAGTCACTGAACCTGCCCAATCTGCATCTGAAAAAATCTCAATCTCTTTCTTTGTTGTTCTTTGAAAGAAGAGACCCTTTCCCGGTGTCATCTTGAGGTACCTCAATATTCTGATCACAGCAGTCATGTGTTTTTCTGTTGGATTATTCATGAATTGACTTACCACACTAACGGAGAAGCCGATGTCTGGCCTTGTATGAGAAAGATAGATGAGTTTTCCAACAAGACGTTGATATCTTCCTTTATCAACTGGCGCACTTCCATCACTTTCTTCCAGTTTGACAGTTGTATCCATAGGTGTTTCTGCCGGCTTGCATCCTAGCATTCCTGTTTCATTCAATAAGTCTAGAATGTATTTGCGTTGTGAGACTGCTATACCTTTCTTTGACCTAGCAATCTCCATTCCGAGAAAGTACTTGAGGGTTCCAAGATCCTTGATCTCAAATTCCTTTGTCAGTAATTTTTTGAGTAAGTCAATTTTCTCTTCATGATCACCTGTCAAAATTATGTCATCCACATATACAATGATAATTGCCAGCTTCCCTTCTGGGAAGTGTTTCACAAATAATGTGTGATCGGATTGACATTGAACGAATCCGTACCCTTTCACTACCTTAGTGAACCATTCAAACCAGGCCCTCGGAGATTGTTTGAGACCATACAAGGATTTTCGGAGTCTGTAAACCTTGTTGAAATTTGATGTCGTCTCAAGTCCAGCAGGAATGTCCATGTAAACTTCTTCCTCTAAGTCACCATTGAGGAAGGCATTCTTCACATCAAGTTGGTGAAGCGACCAATCGAGATTAGCTGCCAAGGATAAAAGTACACGAATAGTATTGAGCTTGGCAACTGGAGCAAAAGTTTCTTGATAGTCAATGCCATAGGATTGGGTGAATCCTTTGGCGACCAACCAAGCCTTATACCTGTCCACATTACCATCTGCCTTGTACTTTACTGTGAAAATCCACTTACACCCAATTGGTTTCTTACCTCTTGGGAGGTCAGTAATTTCCCACGTACCATTCTTTTCCAGCGCCCGAACTTCCTCATCGACTGCCGCCTTCCACTTAGGATACTTGAAAGCTTCCTGAATATTCCGAGGAACTTGTATCTCTGTGATGCTAGAAGTGAATGCACGAAACGTAGGTGATAGCTTATCATAAGAAATAAAATTTCCAATGGGATGCTGAGTGCATGATCTAACTCCTTTCCTCCAAGCTATGGGTATATTAAGAATATCATTTTCTAAAACAGTACCATCAGGAGCGTTGTTACCTGGAAGTTTGCTTGGATTAGGACCCGGTTCAGCCTCATGGGTTTGTTGAGAAAGTGCTCCTTCCTCCGTTTCCTCTTGGATGTGCTCCTTATCCCACAAGTCAACAATGGACTCGGGCTGATTAAATGACTCTGGAGGAATGTGATTTTCAGTGGTGATGGGTGACTCACTGAATGACTCAAGATCCCAAAATTGATATTCCTGAGTTGAATTCTCTCCCTGAATATCGTTTTTGGGATAGTAAGGCTGGGTTTCAAAAAAGGTGACATCCATTGAATTGTAGAATTTTCTTATGACCGGAGAGTAACACTTATACCCTTTTTGATTTGAAGAATACCCAAGAAAAATGCACTTGAGTGACCTAGGATCAAGTTTACTTCTATGTTGTTGATTGATATGAACAAAGACAGAGCACCCGAAAATTTTGGGTGGGACGGTGGAGATGAGACAAGTAGTCGGAAAGGATTTTAGGAGTGACAAGGTGTTTGGAATTTTAGTACCCTAGACGGCATCCTATTGATGAGGTAGGCTGCCGTAAGGATAGCTTGCCCCCAGAATAATTTTGGAACATTCATGGAGAACATTAGTGATCTAGCCACCTCTAACAAATGCCTATTTTTCCTTTCAGCGATTCCGTTTTGTTGTGGGGTATCAACACATGAACTTAAGTGAACTATCCCTTCTTGTGCTAGAAATTCTCCTAGAATGGAGTTGAAATAATCCCTAGCATTATCAGACTTTAGAATTTGTATTTTTGACTGGAATTGGGTCTGAATCGTATTTTGAAAATTTGACTCGTTTCAGTTTTTTCTTTCATGAGGAATACCCAAGTTAATCTAGTGTGATCATCTATGAATGAGACAAACCACCTAGTACCAGTTACATTTTTTATTCTTGACGGACCCCGGATATCGCTATGAATCATTGAGAATGGATTAGACTCTTTATAGGGTTGAATGGGAAAATGAGACCAGACTTGTTTTGATAATTGACAGATTTCACACTCAAAGGATTTTGGATTTTTATTAAATAATGAAGGAAATAAATGCTTGAGATACATAACATTTGGATGACCTAAGCGATAGTGCCACAACCTAATTGCATTATCGTTATTTTGACATGAAACCGAAATAGAATTACTACCAACTATCATTTGAGGTTGTTCTTGTGGATCGTGGCGCTCCTTAAGGATGTAGAGTCCAGAGCATTCCTCAGCATTGCCAATCGTCTTCCCCGAATCCAAATCCTGAAATTCACAGTGAGTGGAGGAAAAATTAGTAATACACCTCTTTTCCTTAGTGAGTTTGCTAATTGACAATAGATTACAGTCCAAGTTAGGAACAAGGAGAACAGAGTTGAGAGTAAGATCCCTTGATAGCACAACTGAACCTGTTCCGGCAACCTTTGATAGTGAACCATCTGCTATTCAGACTGTTAAATTATTTGGACATGAGCTATATGTATCAAAAATTGTCGCATCTCCCGTCATATGATCAGATGCTCCTGAGTCAACGATCCAAGGTTTTTTACGTTTCTTACCAGTAGTGAAGACACTCAAAAAATTACCTTTGTGAGCCAAGGTTCCGGAACCAATGACCTGGTTGGAAGATGAGCCAGTTTGTGACTGTACTGATAAAAGAGGAGACAGTAGTTTCTGAAGCATCTCCATTTGCTCCTTATTAAAAGGGCTAGCTTCAGGTTGTGGCGATTGTTCATCGGTAGCCACATGATTGCCTCGTCCTTCTTTCTCAAGTGGTTGACGTGGCTTCCAATCTACTGGCTTTCCATGAATCTTCCAGCAAGTTTCTCTTGAGTGTCCCGACTTTCTGCAATGATCACACCAAGGTCTACCTCCTTTAATTTTTTGACGGTTGTCAAAAGGAGCGAATTGAGTCTTAAGAGCCGAGCTTTCTGCCATATTTAGTTGTTGATGGGATCCCATCATGAGATTTTTCCTACTTTCTTCGCGACGGACTTCAGAGAATGCCTCTCTGAGGCTAGGTAGAGGTTTTACTCCCATGATTCTTCCTCTTATTTCATCAAGATTTTTGTTCAAGCCTAACAAAAATTTAAACACACGTTCCCTTCGACAATCTTTTTATACAACAAACCATCTGTAACACAATTCCAGTTATGAACCTCAAACGTATCAAGTTGACGCCATAGACGAGTAAGAGTATTGAAATATTCAGTTACCGTAAGGTTTCCTTGACGCAAATCATGGAGGATGCCTCCAATCTGGATGATTTCAGATGTGTTTTCCTTGTCTGAGAAAGTTTCTTTTGCAATGTCCCAGATTTCTTTGGCAGTATCAAATGACAGAAAATTTTCACCAATGTCAGTGGTCATAGAGTTGACTAGCCAGGACATGACCATATTATTTTCTGCTATCCACTTTTTGTAGGTTGATGCTGTGGTTTCTGGTGCCGCCGAAGCTCCGATGATGTAGTCATCTTTCTCCTTTCCCCGTATAAACATTAATATGGACTGAGACCATTGCAAATAATTTTGCCCATTCAGTTTATGGGCTGTGATTGGAAGATGAGAGGTTTCCATCTGATGAGAGGATGAAGACGATGAGATGATGATATCAGAAGTAGAGGATGATGAGTTGGTAGCCATTCCAAAGGCTGGACCGTATTTAGGCATAAACTAGAAGAATGAATTGAGTAGGAAAAAAATACTGACTAAAGATGAAGACGATGAGACAGGATTAAACCTGCTCTGATACCATGAAGAATTTGAAGACTAAAATATGAAGAATTTGAAGACAAACTATGGAGGAACACAGACTCAATTTATTCTGTGATACCTTTTTTTTTTTTTTTTTTTACAATGAATGAAAGTATAAATAAATAGCCTACAGATATGAGACAATTCCGGAATGGTACACTATCACCGGACGGAATTTCCCTTACATGGAAAGTGAATAAACTACCTTGCTAGAATTACTCCTAAATCAATTATAATAAAGGCTGTACATTACACTAATTCAGGGAAGTAAACAGAGGATGCTAAATATGGAGAGGAACATGCACAGGCAGGAAGGCGACGTGGGCTTGATTTCCAACACTGTATGTCCATTAATGTGACTCTTTACCCTTGCATCTCCTTCACTCTTCCCGTTGAACAAGAGGAGATTCAAAGAAACCTTTCATCTCTCTTTTTTGTTGGAAGTTGCAAGACTGGATTATGAGGTAATCTTCAGACAATGCATCTTCTTATACACTTTCTTCCTTTCTTTTTATTTATTTTTATTTTTTTTTCTTGTGTTTCCTCCACTCTTAGTAAACCCAAATGAATTTCTCAAGGAAAAAGAAATTGGCCCTATCTTCTTCCAGTTAGTCATGATGCAGTAACAAAATTAAACGCCCAAAGAGAATCACTATCTGTGGATCCATTCTAGTTTCTCCTCTTCTGATTTCCTTGTTGCCATCTTTTCAACAGTGTGGTAAATAGGACGATGTAATGTGTGAGCAAGTGATGATTTCAACGAATAGTTCACCATATCTCAACTATTAACCTTCTGGTTTGCTTGTTTGTCCTAGTGTGTTTTTTTTTTCTTTTTTTTTTTTTTCTTTTTTTCCCTGATTTGTTTATCATCTAGGTAATCTATTTCCATGGGATGAAGGCTCTATAAGTTGAGTTGGACTCTTTTATGATTAGCTTTAATGTTTCATGATTAGATTTATTCTTTAAGTGTTGGCTGAGAGTGGGATCAAAATATTCCTCAAGCACTTTGGAAGCCCTTTTGAACACGAACTTCAGTAACATCAATGGCTCCTTCGTCTGGAGGTATGCTGTTGGCTTCAACATCTTTTGATGTTGTGATTTAATTTTTATGAATGATATACCTTCCTTTGGAGACTATCTTTGGATTATATATGTCAGGAAATCAATAGTTTGATTTCTCATTGCAATGAGGTAGTTTTGAATATTGGACTCTATTACTAATTTGTCAAGTATGGCTCTCGTGTTTTGAAGAGTGTAAAATAAATATACCTTATAATATATATATATATATATATATATATATATATATATATATATATATATTCTTTTTTAGAAAATAAAGAATTTATTTTTGCAAAATGCCAAGGTGCCAAAATCAATTATTGAATTTCACAATTTGATATTTGGACCATTGAATGTATATGAGGAGATTTAGAATATTGAATAAGGGTATAAATAAATGAGATAAGGTATAAGGGAATAAATAAATGAGACTCTTGAAGATGTGTATATGATATTACCTATTTTGTGGGATTCGATGGCTACTGAAAAATGTTTTGTTTGGCATTCTAGATGGATCCATTTTTTATTTTATTTATTTATTTTTATATATAGCCATAATACCCAACTTCTTCGATATTTGTTTACTTTAATTTTCAACCCCTTTTGAATTCTTAAAGTTCATTATGAATTTCTATTGGGACTATATAAAATGTGTTGTTTTATTTTATTTTTTTTTCTATTAGCTTGCTCTTATGTTTAAAAAGTATTAGTCCAAATGACAATAATAATTATGAAATTAGAAATTATCCAAGTTGGTTATTCTTTAATTATTCACCCAAACAATTACCTTTATGATTTCACTTTAATATGATAAATATTGTAGTGCTTAAGAAGTTAATATAACCATTTTAGGATGTTAAGGAGGAGATATTAGGAGCTGATTAATCATGAGATGGAAAATAGAAATTTTCTATAAATATTTACATTTTGAATTCTAAGTTTTTTTACTTTAAATTTTAAACAACTACATTCATTTATAATTGAAAATGATAAGCAATGACATTTTTTCTCTAATCGTTTTTTTGTAGTATAGGTTATTACTTATGGATGAAAATTGTCAATGGCATGAGCCAAGTCGGAAAAAGGCAGGGGTACTTGAAAGAGAGGTATGCAATTGACTATATTTTATACATTTGATTACAATTCAATCATGATTTAATTATCTTATAATTATTTTAAGACATAAAGTAAAGAAGATGAGCAATCCTTAAAACTTAGAATTGAATTGATGTTGAGCTACTAATAATGAATAGTAATATTATGGGCTCACACCTATTATACATTTTTAGACCAAAGAAATATATCAAATTATAATTTTTGGAGGCCTATTTTTTTTTTTTTATATATATTAAAAGTCCAAGACCTAACACTAGATTAAGCTTTAATGCTATATATTAAAACTTTGACCCCACCCACTTATTTGTTGAGATCCAAAATGTTGAGTTTTCTCAAATTTTGGCCCTTGAAAGTAATGCCAAGCACAATTATAGGTTATTATTAGTGGTAGCAAGTTGCTATAACATAGTTAATAATTTTGGTCATTATAAGCTATTATTTAGTTATTTAGTTTTGAAGACATGGTTTTGCAGCTAAAGTTTTGACAACTTATTAACCTCTAATAGGGTAAGATAAGAAAGATCTAGTTTTTAGGGAGAATTGTGTTTTGGGCCCAACTGGCCCAAAAATTAACAAATGGTCCATATATCTAACAAAATTAAGCCCACCATCCAAGCAAAGTCTCAAAATTGATAAGAAGGATATCCCATTTATAATATATCGAAAATGCCCTTTGTTGGGTATTTAAAAAAAAAAACCTGAAATCCACGTTGGATTTCTCTTTGTTTTCCCCGAATTGGAGTCGTTTTCACATCCCCGACTTCGTCCCTCTCTTCCGCCCAAAGAATGCCCTAATCCTCAGTCCCAATCTCGTTATCTCTCGAGCTCGTGTTTCCTGGCCTTTTGATTTAAGGTGTAGACAATCTCGTTTTTCATCTCTATCGATCCATTGGCGTTGACGATCACAATTGGATTTGGGCTCTGTGGCGAAGTAGTTTATAGGTGAGGTTAGTAGGTTGATCAATTTCATTTTATGCTTCATTTCCGCTATTCGGACCATTTGATTTCAGCCCAAATACATTGCCCTAATTTATCTCGCCATTTCAGTTTGCCATATATTGTGCCCTGATCGATCCCCACTGGCGGTGCCCTCTGTGGTGAGCATTGTTGGATATTTGGTGTTAGGTGGGACTTTGTGGAGGTAGCATTGCTGTATGAATTGAGGAGGGAGGTTCTCTTAGCATCAGGTAAAACGTTTTGATATATATATATATTTAGCGTTATTTCAAACAAGATTAGGATCAAAACCTATAAGGTATACTCCCTTGTGAGGGTCACCCACGATATGATGTTAAGCTAATTTCTTAAAAGCTTTATCTACTACAATATAGACACAAATATACTAGCCTAGCATGTGTACGTGACAGAACCCAACAAATTCAATTAACCTGATAAAAACTGAAGAAAATAGGATATAGAAAATGAGTATTGACAATTATATTCTCTACTATGTTGATAAACAAAATAAACCAACCAGTTGGAGCTTGGCATAGTTGTGTAACTGGGGCTAATCAAGTAGTTATAGCAAAAAGGGAGATGATCCAATTTATTGCTCTGCTGGCAAAATTACCCCTGAGCAGCAGCTTGTAAAGAGTAGAAGCCATTTGCCATGGGTAGAGGACACTGAGCGGTGGGTACTAGAGGTTTATGTTCCTTTTCCTTCCTTCCCTGCCCCAACCACCTTCTTCAAGCTCCATTGAAAGAGAGAAAAATGAGAAATTGTGAAGCAGTTGATGTTGTTATACAAGTCATATTGGACTGCCTATAAAAGAAAGATAAAAGTAAAGGGTCCTATTGGACTAGAAGTGCTAGTGAGAAATCATAAGTATGATTGCTTTTCTCACCACCGCCTCCTTGTTTCTGCCCAATAAGAGGTCAAAAGGCAACATATGTTTACTGGTTATATTTTTTCTATTTTTTTCCCCTTGCATTAGTGGAGACATATTTTTCCTCCATTGGTTGAAATCAAATCTTTCAGCATTATATTGACTTCATCGTGTGGCAGTCTAGTTAAGTACGATAGTTCATATGTTAACTTTTTTCGATAAAACCCAAGTTATGGTGACCCTATAGTATGAGATATTGTGGGCTACTTAGTATGTGTAGATAGATTATCATTTCCAACTTCATGAAATCTGTAGTTAACATGAATATAAGTGGCAAATAAAGAAACAAATCAGTTGAATTGATTCAAAACACTAACCACATAGCCATCATATGTACATTTATGAGTGTCAAAAGTAACTGTTATGTTCCCATTGGGATCTAGAGGGTGATAACAGTATGCAAAAACAGAGAAAGAGTCAACCAATTTGTAAAAAAAAAATAATAAGTGAAGTAACAAAAGGAAAAGTATATATATAAATGATTTATTATATACTTGACATGACAACTAATAATAATGTCAACTTCAAAGCCAAAGGCCACATAGGAGAGAAGATCAACCCCATTTTCTATAATATGCATAATTGATTGTTCTATAATATGAAATTTGTGCTATGTTTGTATAGGTTGATGGATGCAACTAATATGATATATTGTTACATTTTTGTGGAAGGCAAACTTGTCCAAAAAAATGATGGGCAATGGGAATATGTGGGTGGAATAAGCAAAGGTATTCACATATATAAAGGAATGACATTTGAAGAATTCACCAAAAAAATCTTAGAGAAATTTGACATATCCTTTGATGCGATGAAGATGCACTACACCCTCAAGTTCAACCCTAGAGTCATCTAAGATTTAGAAGATGAGGATGACTTGGATAAGGTGGTTTCCCACAACGATGACTTTGCAAATGTATACTTAGTAGAGTTACCCTGTGTGGAAGCCATTGAAGCAAATATACCGAATACAGAATTGGCAATTGGGTAATGGACGTTAACATGAATGTTTATTTAAAATATTGTGAATATCACTTTTACGTATCACGTGGTTTAATTATGTTAATGTATGTAAATACAGAGGTCCACCTGTGCCGTTTCCTTCCTCTAATGCATCATGCGATGCAATTCCTAATACCATGATGCTATCAAGAGGTTTTGTGTCGCGTCGTGCAAATAGTGAGTACACCCCTTTGGAATCGATTCGTTTTCGTGAGGCAATATTAGGGTTGGGACATACATTTAAAAATGCTGAGGAGTTTCGCAACGCAACTTACCAGATGTCATTAGGTGGAAGGTTTGAATACAAGTACAAGAAAAATTCTCCTACGCATATGTCTGTAAAGTGTTCGGTTGACGGTTGTCCTTGGAAGATAACAGCTCACGCTGTAGAGGGAAATGTCATCTTGCGAGTTCATATTTACCAAGTGAATCATAATCATATAGCTCAGGATGAGTGTTCATCTAAGGTCAAAGTTTCTTCAAAGAGAGGCGCGGTTGTTGTTGAAGATGTGTTTAGAACCACTCCAGACTATCTTCCCCGTCAAATTTGTAAGAATTTTGAACGTGATCATGGAGTTCAATTGACATATAACCAAGTATGGCACCTTAAAGAGAAGGCAAAAGAGCGCATATATGGAGCTCCACGTGAGTCCTACACGTTTGTCCCTTGGTTATGCCATAGGCTAAAGGAAATCAACCCCGACACAATTGCGGAGTACACTTCCGACGAAGGTCACTTCATGCAATTGTTCATTGCCCATGCATTTACAATTTAAGGGTTCATTAAGGGGTGTCGACTAGTATTTGCTATTGATTCTTGCCATCTAAGCGGACCATACAAGGGAGCTCTTTTGTTCGCCATTGCATATGATGCAGATGATGGAATGTTCCTTCTTGCCTTTGGTGTGGTCAGTTCAGAAAATTATGAGGACTGGTATTGGTTTTTGGAGAAATTAAAGGGGGTTTTAGATGGTAAAGAAATTATATTTGATAGACATTAGGGAATCTTGCGTAGTGTTTCTGAGTTGTTCGGGATAGGAAATCATGCATATTGTTAACGACATGTTAAGGAAAACTTTTCTAGCTTCTTGAATAAACAAAACATTAGAGGAAAGAAAGGGAAAGAAGATGCTTTGTTACTTCTAGACAACATTGCATATGCTAGGTTGGAGATAGACTACAACGAGGTATTTGAAAAACTTGTGCGCTTCAATGACAACCTCGGTAAATGGGTTGCGAAAAACAATCCGGAACATTGGGCAATGTCAAAGTTTCTAAAAAAACGATGGGATAAAATGACAAGTAACATTGTAGAGTCCTTCAATGCGTGGTTAAGAGATGAGCGTCACCAAACAATTTATACATTATTGTTAATGCACATGGATAAACTTGTAGCCATGTTGGACACCCATATGCGTGGTACACAAAAATGGAAGAGCGTGGTTGGACCGAAAACTGAAGAGAAGCTAATGTCAAATATCATGAGGTCTAGTCCGATTACATATTTGGGGGGGACGTTTAATGTGTTACCGGGGAGGTTTATTTGGTTGTCGATATCAATCAACGCACATGTACTTGCATGACATGGCAAATGTTCGGCTTGCCGTGTTCACACGTATGTGCTGTCATCTGCACACTCTAGACACGACGTGTATGACTATATTGACCCATGTTTTAATGTCTCCACCCAACATTTGATTTACTCTGGTCAGTTTCAACCATTACCAACACATAATATGCCGAAAGTTTGTGAGGATGGGAGTTTGCAAGATTGCGCCGGCAACTTCTTTTCTGCTCTCCAACCCCCTCATGTCAGACGTCCTCCAAGAAGACCCTGCCAAAGACGCATTGAGTCACAATTTGCTCATAAGAGAGCAATTCATTGCTCTCGATGCAATGACATAGGTCACAACCGCTCTAAATGTAATAATCTGTTGCCGTGACATGTGGCTTGTTTGTGCTTGTACGATTCTCATACTTTGTATCAGCCCATACATTCTATTGTAGTGTATATGGTACGGTATTGTTGTTTTTCGTTCCTATGTATTGGCCTGGTTATAGGCATGATGCACTATCTTGTTATTTTCATGATTTATAGTTGCTTTGCTTAACCTACTTAATTAAAAGTGCAATTTGAATGTGGTTTCTTTTAAGTTGTTATTTAGTTCCATCAGTGTGTCTACATTATCAAGCATTTGTGGTTCCACCTACTAAAAAATGTCTTTCTATTTGTCTTCAATGAGATATACTTGTTTCACACGTTGTAAGCATTGCAGTTATTATCTTGTAATTTATATGATCTGTTGGTAGTAGCATAGTACTTCACTCACATGTTTGCACCCAAACTGTTAGCGCTTTCCTCAAATGGTTTTTTTTTTTATTATTATTATTTTTATTTTTTATTTTTACCTTATACTTTTGAATATGGTATAGCCTTACGAAATTTATCCAACTGATTAATGATACGAATAGTGAAATGACCTTTCCCTTTATTATTAGTCTCTCCAAGTCATCGATAATTACTATAGCATCCTTTGGAAGTTATCGGTTATTCTAAGGTTCAAACCTCCAGCAATAAAATCATTCTTCAATGGCCACTGTGGAGGTATTGCATTATTTCTTCGTTATTATTTTTCATTACTTATTTTGGATACTTGATATTTTAACCTACTTAACACAATTACTTGTTATGGGACTTACATATTCATTGTCACATAAACATCTAGTTGTAAATTATTCATCCACATTATTTTGTTTGTTAGTTCATTCAATTGTATTTCTTTTTGCACCATGTTTATGTATTCATATTGTCTTTGTTATTTTTATGTTGATTACTAAGATGCATGTGTAAGATACTAATTATGTCCTACACTTTTAATGCAGCCCACAAGATTGTTCACACGTTCATCTTCGAGATTCTTAAAACTATGCAACAGACTGCCAGTTGATAAATTGGAAGTTGTTCGAGACCTTCAGTTTGGAGGTCTTCTTAACTTAAATTGCAAGGAGATACGACATAATATATGTCTATGGCTAATCGACCATTTTAACGTTGGCTTTAGACGCATAGACATATCATCCGACAAAAGCTATGATCTGACTACGACAGATGTTGACCTTGTATTTGGTATCTCGACAAGTAGACGGATTCTACAAATTGCATCAACCCCGTCTGAGCATCCATTCGGTACACTCAACACTTGTGAGGAGAGACTCTTCGACTTACCTGTCGGGGAGGAGTTTCGTAGATGCTTTCTTTACTACGCATGTGCGACGATATTGGGGCCAACGTCAAGGATAGATGGATGCCGAAACTTATGGCATACCATCAATGAAGATGGTTTTCGAAACAATGTTAACTGGGGCCAAATTGTTGTTGACCAGCTGGTTGAGGGTATTAGACGATTTAAACAATGGAACAGTGTTTGGGTACATGGTTGCATCCTCTTCCTCCAGGTATTGCCCTTCTTTTACATTGATAACTTGGTCACTTTTACATTGTTCACATCACTACCATCAAGTAACAAATCCACATATGTTTATTTCCATTGTGCAGCTCCACTACGTAATTAAATTCAAGATTCCTTCGATTCATGTTCCCGTGACAGTGCCCTTCCTCTCCGCATGGTC
Organism: Vitis vinifera; assembly: GCF_030704535.1. Lineage (NCBI taxonomy): Eukaryota > Viridiplantae > Streptophyta > Magnoliopsida > Vitales > Vitaceae > Vitis > Vitis vinifera. The sequence continues at coordinate 10,899,583 of NC_081807.1, read as the reverse complement.
AGATGAGTTGATAAAGGAGCGCTTAGCTTCTGAGATCAGTCAGTTTGGTACTTTCGGACATGGCGAGGTAGTCATTTACTCTACATTCATTTTGTTATGTAATTTGATGACATGGAAATTGAATATCTTGAAGGTTTATATGTTCTTAATTTGCGTTATGAAATCAATTGTAGGGGTTTGATAATTTGTCACCGCCTCGTACACATGTGGAGTCTGATAGTGGCCCGACAAGTAGTCATGTACGAATACGATTTGTTACTTTACGAATTAACTCCGTCTGGATGCCATTACAATTAGGTTTACTGACTGCATTGTTTTAAATCATTGGTTATAAATATTTTATTCAATATTTTTATAGTAATTTATGTGCAAGCTATTCGTTAACATGTCATAGGAACTACTTGAGAAATACTATGCAGCAGAATGTGCAATAAATCAATATCAAAAGGGCATTCAGCACTAGCTAGGCAACATGTGTGGTCTGATGCATACATTGGATGGTAAAAAAGAACGAAGTCGACCTTCGCCTGCTGCTGGTGACTCAAGCTATGCAGCCCATGAATTTTAGGAGCCCGAACCGCATTCAGACTATGGCGGAGATGACAAGGCATCCCATGGCATTGCAGATGTACCTGACACACCAATTCGGCATCCATCAGTTATTGGTAACAGTATGGGGGACATTCATTACTGCATGAATGTGTACATAATAACTCATATTATATTACTCTTTATTACGAATTAACTGTTACTCCAAACTAACAACCGATGAAGAAGTAGTCGTCCTTGGAAAGTTGCCTTTGCATTCTATGGTTGTGGCTCCATCTGATAGGAGGGAGGCGATGAAGAGTGCATCAGTTGGCTCCCAATCTATTGTCGCCATTCATAGTGCAACCACAAACCCGCCAGTCTGCCATCAAGATGGACCTCAAACAAGCAGCTGCAATTGTTTTTGATGGGGACTTGGACCCGAGGTTTGACATAGCATATAATACTCCCCTTTCAAATGTATTCACCTCCACATATTTGGTATTACCCTAACGTTTATGGTTTTGTTGACAGCGAGGAACTTGTTTCAATGCATGACACGAGTTTAAGCATAGGCAACCTCGCCTTTTTCCAAGGAGACAACTGGATTGACAATCATGTTAATATATCAATTTCTCCATTACTTTGTGGTTACTACTCAAAACATGCTATTTTGTAGCTTGTAATTAGCTCTTTTAAACACCCTTGAGTAGTAATTATTACCTTTTAACTCAATTGACATGTTAAGGATCCTTGCAATCGTTTCTAATCAAATTGTGTTAAGTTTTGGTGTTTTTGATAGCTTTTAGCTACACCAAAGCAATCCAAGAATGAGGGAGAGCTGTATATAGTTCATGGCAAAGCTTTTGGAAGCTCAAATTCATGAAGAACCAAGCTCTGGAGCTCCATAGCCCTTTGCCAAAGTCGTTCAAAGTATGCAAGGAAAGAACAATGGAGAAGAGGAAAACAGAGTGAAGAAAACAGAGGACAGCAGCTGCAGTCTTCTTTCACACTTTTGGAGCACTTCCCGAAGTTCATTTCTACATGCTATATACCATTTCAAAGCTCAGGAAGTCAAGAATCCAACGCTTCAAACTGTGTACGATTTGGAGCTGAAATGAGGAAGATATGGCCTTCGGAAGACAACTGCATCAAGCCATGGGAACACCATTTCGCAAGGTGAATTTCACCTTGCGAAAATTTCGCAAGGTGGCTTTTCACCTTGTGAAATTTGGACCCTTCATCTTTCCCCCTTTGCGAAATGCCTTTGAAATCCCCTGTTTTGAGACGCTGTTGATGATATTCCACTGCCGGTTCTCCAAGATATTTTGCTTGATTTTTAGCTTTGTAAATACCTATTTTACCCTTGTAATCAACCAATGAATAGGTTGCTTTTGTAATAGCTCTTGTAATTTAGCTTGTTATTGTCTTTAAATAGAGGTGAAGAGCCTCAGACAAAGATATCTTGTAACCTGTAACTTTATAAGTTATAAGAGCACTTTTGTTCATACGCTTCTTTTCTCTTTTCTTTCTCATTTTCTTAGTAGCCAAACATCCTTGGAGGATGAAATCCCCAAGGATGAGAGGCTAAAACCTTTTAGTTTCTTGAAGTAATGGATGCCATGTGAAGCTCCCGTGTTAGGATGGAAATTTCCAAGCCATAAATGTAAGTAGCTGAGCGTCATAAATGTTTTCATTCAAAGTAAAGCTTTTAATCCCTCTGACTAGCTTTGAATGGCCAATACTTGATAACCTTTTGGTCTCAGTGGATTCTTATTGTTAGATCCACTGACGTTCATTAGTTATCTCCTACGAGCCATTGTATTGCAAGTCGAGGAGATGACCTATACCAATAAAAGAGCATTTATGAAGTTCAGCTACCCTTTTTGTAAGTTTTCAAGGACTAAAACTTAGTTGTTAAACTCATACCGGTTCGGGAAGTAAGCATCACCTTAGTTGCTTCCCCAACTCGAGGTGAAGAGTCCCAAAATCTCCATTTTTACACAGTGAGTTAAGCATGGCTATCCAAAGCTTTGAGAAACTTCTTTTTCCATCTTTTAACCTATTTTCATGTTAGTTTAGTTTACAACACCTTCATCTTTTTATGTTTTCATCTTAACCTAATTTTTATTAAGAAAAGTTCACTCCATCCTCCGAACTTCACCAGTTAAAGTAAAAACCCTTCCCAGTGTTCGATCCTAGAGCCACTATGCTATAGTAGCTTTGCTACTTTAGTGTAAGGACCTTAGGTATAAATTTTGTTGATACCCTTACATGCCAAGCTACCAAGAGTCGGGTTATCACTTTGCAATATTTTTAATTTAATATTCATGTAGCATCTTGTCATTAGTGGCTTTGAATATTGCTTACATATTAATCACTTCTTGTCTTAGGTCGTGGATGCGTTTTGTAGAATGTTCCATTTCGACGATGTATCAAGGACCAAACTCTTTCTTTCGCCATACATAGCTGTAATGGAGGGCTTTGATGGACACTACAATTCAATGATTTGTTGTTATAACATGTCAAGAAGTTTCCCTACCCTTTAAAGCTTACCTTTTTTCATATCATATGCAGAAAATGGTCATGCGTTCCAACGCCAAACATTTGACGCACGATACAGTAATTGGACGTTTTGAGCCATATTTGTATCCCTTAGATGTTTCGTATCAAAATGTTAATGAGGTCAACTTAAATGCATTGTTCGGGGTTTCTACACTTGTCATCTCCTTCACCTAATATATGTTGTAATCCATACTTAGTGGCATCATGCAGGTCTACTTATCGGTTCTTCTCAAAAACCATTGGAAGCTTTATGTGTATGACTTGCATAACAAACGAATTCAGCTCTTGGATTCTCGACCAGGAAGGAGAAAGAGCTGTATGAGTGGGATACAAAAAAATTTGGTAAAGTAGTTGTTAGTTCCGTAATATTTTTTGCTTCCATTGTACCTAAGATGGGAAGTTTGAATGCATCTACATTCTTTATTTAAGGCCAAGGTTGTTCTATGGCTTGTTGCCTACAAGAAACAAATGGTGGATGTAAACTTGAAGATGTTCCGTTTTGTCATGTCAGACGTACCAAGTCAACCAAATGAGTTAGTGTTTACTTTGCAGTCCGTGACTAGATTTAAATTTTATTGCAAGTTAATTTATGTATATTATCGTTGCCATCTCACACCAAATAAATAATTCCCCGTTACTTTGTGTGTTAGCAATGACTACGGAGTATTTGTTATGAAATTCATGGACAACTGGTCAAATGGAGGACTCTCCAAATCCATCAATATGGTCTGTCCGTACACAATTTTAATATACCATGATTATATCAAAGTTGCATTCCATGGTCAAAATATGTAACATTTCCTAATATGCCTTTTAACCATTAATGAATGCAGGGCAAGATTAAGAAGTATAGATTGAAGATATTGGGGAGATTGTTGCTTTCATCACATAATGCACATCGACATCGCTTTCTCGTGGATTGAGGGACACTATTAAATTGGTCGTGCCAAGGATATTTTCAATTGATTGTACATTATTTTGTTAAACCTAACTATTTTCAATGTATTGCATATAGAAGTTAGTGATGAATTCACAACTAAGGTTAACAACAGTACGATTCATGTTTAAACCAAACAAGTTAAGCGTTGAAAAGCCCTTGGCTTCGAAAGTATTTACAAATGAAATTAGGATTGCTACTTCAAATGTATACATTATACAAAATTGCGTAGGAATAGGAGTCGTACTGTGATTGGTCATTGCATGGATCAAACATTGCTACTTCAGTTTACATTTTTTACTTAAATCACATCTTATTTCGAACACATCCTCTATATTCCTTCACCGGTCTGCATGGTACATCGAGCGGCCATAGAGGACACAATTTGCTCTTTTATGGTACACGTACGTCGATCGGAGATCAACCGATTACTGATCGGGAAAGCGTACCCGGTCGAGCGGTTCATAAACCATCTGTCGGTCGAATTGTGTTACAAAACATGCACTCGATCGGGATTCGACCGGCTATCAATCGGAACACGTCCGGTTAGGGGTGCACACAACCGGGAACAAACAACCATTGGGAGAGAGAGAGAGAGTGTGTAAAAACACACTCTCAACCTGTGTTCGACTGGTTGTTGACCGCCACACGACCGGTAGCGCTCCGTCCTAGACCGGGAACAAACAACCACTGGGAGAGAGAGAGTGTAAAAACACACTCTCGCCCGGTGTTCGACTGGTTGTTGACTGGATCATGATCGGGAGACCTTCATCCTTGACCGGGAACAAACATCCACTGGGAGACAGAAAGTATGATGAGCGCGCACCTTCAACCGATCGCGCGCACCTTTGATCGGTCGACCTCATTTGTCCAAATCACATATTCTCTATAATAATGGACTTGTTTTTATTATTTAAAGAACTAATTATATAAGTATATAATTTTTAAAAATCTAACAAGGTTAAATCATTTTCACAAGTTGAGTTTTGTAATATAAAATTATGGTAAAAAAAAGATATAATTAAAAATAATTTAATTTTGATTTATATTTAAATTATTTAAGTATCAGCTAAATAATTTATTATATTTAATTTGTTTTATTTACTTCTTTTTTGCTATTTTGCCTCTATAAATATATATCTATATATATTATTTTTAAATTTAATAAATTATTCGTAAAATTATTTTAATTTTGAATGTAAAGATTAAATAATCGCAAAATATATCAAATTTCAAAGTGAATACTTTAGTTGAATATTTATTTTTAAAAATTAGAACATAATAGAAATTCGTATATATTATTAACACTGTTCATTGAAGCCAAAGGAACCCCACTTTCTTCCCCTCCAAATGGTGCTGCTTACCATGCTGTTCATTTTTGTATATGAAGCATGCTTAAATACAACACTTATCAAGGTGTTTCAATTCATCTTATGTTTAAATAAAATATAATAAATTTTATATAAATAAAAATAAAAATTTATCTTATGTTTTTAAAAAGTATTTTGAAAATTGTAAAAATTTGAAGAAGTGTGAAAATTACTTGCTTGGATTTAGAAAGATATTTAAAAGTGTTTTTAAGTACAAAATTAACCTACTTTTTTAAAAAATAATTCTTACGTTTTATAAGACCCTTCTATTTAAAAAAAAATAAAAAATAAAAAATATATCTAAACATCACCCAATTGTATCACTTTTCAATTAAATATAGTAAAATAAATAAAATAAGAATTCAACATAATATCCTTAAAAAAATGGGTGCAATTGAAAATTATTGATGCTTGGTCAATAATGTCTTTTCCAACTAACTTTTTTTGAGTTAACAAGGTGTGTCCGAATGGAAGTTTTGACCACCAACAAAAATTATAGACCACAAGATAATTCAAGTTTCTATTTTCTTTTCTTTTTTCCATTTTCTTTTTCCCACGATTTTCATATTTATACTTTAGTTTATAGTTAGTTTTGTTATAGTAGTGGTTAAAAATACTTATATTTTGTACCATGTATATCTATATATAATAATAAATCAATATTATTTTATTCAATAATAAGATTAAAAATAGAAAATAAACATTAAGCCAACCCCAAAAGAAAAAAATAAAATAAAACATTTTTTCGGAATTTTTTAATTTTATCTTAGTTTAATTTACAAAATGTAATTATCTTCTACTATTCCAACATTTTTAGAAAAATTTATATCTCAATATGAAATTTTCTTAAATTATTTATTTACTTATTTATAATTTTTAATTATCACTTATATATATATGTTTCCACTCATAGGTATTCAATTGAAAACAAATCAATTACAAATGAAAGTTAAATTCAATTTCATTTAATTGTTATAGAGTATCTGAATTCCAATAGACAAATCAACTCTCACAATTTCCAAGCCAAAGTGACTATTCGGCTTGTGACTTACAGAGGCGGTTAACCGTTGGTGGACCGGTCGAGCTATTGGTGGGGTTGCCTTTTGAAATACCTCATGCGTGGCATTTTGACAAGCACAAGCTTCAAGGGTTTTGGGTATTCAGCTTGGGAAACCTACTTTCAATGGCATTGCAGCTATTTCATGGCTTCGCAGTGGGTTTTAAAGGGTACGGATTGATCTTTGGGACGTCGGACGTGTGTATTGGAAGGCCTCCTCATTCAGCGCGTGTCAAAGGGGGTTTCTCACCTGTTCCCGTGCGCCAATCCGCTTAGCTTGGGTTTGTTATCACTTTGATCTGCTTGTTTATTTCTCTACCATCCTCGTCTCCTTCAGTTTGACTCTCTGATGGCGCCTAGGAGAGATACGACTACCTCTAGGGCACAGGGCAAGCGCCCTGCTGAGGCATCTCAGCCCGGTGAGGCGGAGGCTCGCAGAAAGGCAAGGTTTGACATCGGTCTTTTCACTTCCATGGAGGAATATCAAAGGTACAAGCAGAAGTTTGCCTAGAGGAAGGTTGTTCCAGGGAGAAATATTAATTTCTCCCAACTACAACATTTCGACTTTGAGGGACTTTTCGCACGTATGGGGTGGCTGCCCTTAGTGACTATTTCAAAGCTGATATTTCCGACATTAGTGAGGGCATTCTATTCACGAGTGACATATGGACATGGAGGGCCGATTGTTTCGACCATTAGAGGTGTGCAAATCAAGCTTGACTCGGAGAGCATATGCCGCATTTTAGACATCGCTCCAGTAGGACTCAGGGTATATGAGTCTAAGGCTTGGCCCACTCTAGCAGGTTTCGAGCCTAGAGAGGCGATACAAAGGATGTGCGACCTTGCTGATGCGTAGGGAATGGGCAAACCATCGGCACATAGCCTGACAGTGAGATGTCGCATTCTTCACCACATGATCCTGTACATTCTCTTGCCACGAGGCGGCCACCGATATCGAGGTATTCCTCATTGATTCGATTATGATGAGGAAACGGATTGACGTTGGATATGTGATGATGATGCACATGATGGCATGCTACGAGAGCTCCACACGCGTTATCCCCTATGGCCGCTTTCTGACACGAGTATTCAAGGATGCGAGGGTTGATTTGAGTAGGGAGCAGGAGTTTGAGGCCCCAAGTAGTTATGATACATATGATGAGCAGTCGTTGGGCCGTATGAAGTTTGAGAAGGGCCCCGATGGATCATGGATTAGGAAAGTTGAGCGACCAGTAGCACATCCTGCCATTGAGGAGGAGGTGGAGATTAGGGAGATGGAGGGTGGGGTCGCCCCTCAGAGAGATTATGAACATACATAGACTGAGTTTGATATCCATCCACCACAGTCCGAGGGTTGCCAGTTGGGGACGACTTTATTAGGGGGAGTGATGTTTGAGGCAGTGCACACAACAGGAACATCTTCGCAGCCATCATTCACTGATCCACCTCATGCACATACATCACCTCATCAAGCTCCATACGACCCTAGTCAGACGCCTTGGATGGATTTAGGTGCTCAGATAAGCTCACTGGGCACTCAGATGGAAGAGCTTGCAGTTGTCAACGATATGCAATTCTACTCTATGGAGGATCGCATGGATCATTATCAGACAGGCTTCACTGAGCAATTCCAGTGTATGCAGCAGAGATTTCAGAGTATTGAGGATCGCATGGATCAGCAGCAGGCTACGTTTGAGCATATCCTCCAGAGGCTTGATCGCCAGGAGAGTCAGCATGAGGACATGATGGCTTACCTCCGATCGATGTTTCCACCACCACCTCCTCAGCCTTGATAGCAACGAGAGATATTTAGGATTAGCATATGTAGATGCAAATCATTACCATATTTGTTTCAGTTGTTTATGTTTCCTCTATATTTCACTTGACTATATATATATATATGATGTCTTTTGTCTTATGTGAATTATACGTTTCCTTTTGGTTCCACCTAAACCCCTCTCACTGACATATGTGGAATGGGGCAAGACTTAGCAACATTCTGTTTAGATATATGTGTACATGCTATGTTTACTTCTCATGTTTTTTGGGTTGTTAAGTGTTTTTTTTTTAAATGTTGAGTGTCGCACTTCGTACTGGTCATTTGGGTCGAGGCGCTTATGGGAAAACTATTTTGATTATATTGGAAATGTGTTGCAATCTTTGGTCGAAGTACAATGAACTGCTAGAGTTGCAGGCTGAGAATCACTTGAGATGTACCAAGGTTCCTGATGCTAATTTCATTTTGAATTCATCTGCACTGGGTAATTTAAATGATTCCAAGAGTGATTCAACTATTAACAAGGAAGTTCAACAAATGATTATAAATTTTAGCTTGTGCTCTCAAAAGTGAAGGTTCAAGCTTTTTTTAGTATTCAATATTTAATTTTCCGTTATGAATTACCGAAACATGAAACATAACTTTGACAAACTGGCCACCTCATCCCCATACGGTGTAAGATGTTCTGTTGTGCTATATAATCTTTCATGTTATATGTACAAGAGGAATCTGAGTATTATGTACTCAGTTCTATCAGATTTGAGGATTCTTTAGTGCAAATTTTATCAGGATGGTGATATTTTGGGTAATGTGAAGTGATTATTTCCATGTCAAAATTGGTCCAAAATTTATAGGTTACCAGTGTTTTCCTTTCATCCATAAGAGCCTTTTTTGAACTCATTGGACCTTTCTCCTGCTACTTGATTCAAAACAATTAAAGCAATTCCCTGCAAATTCCTTATTTTGTGGAGTTGGTGCTTTATCTAAACTCACAATCAGATTCATAGTGCCCTTGAGGCCCACTCAAGTGGCAAAGAGTAGGGCTGGGGATGTGGGAGGTTCCATGTTCATTTGTAGGACTCCTAACAGGGACCAAAAGAAAATGTGACAAAAAGAAAATCTTGCCAAACAATCAGATCCTTAGTGTTTGCATTATCAAAACCTGTTGATTTTGGAGATTGAATGAAGAACTATTCCTTTGTTGGAAGGTATAGAGAAGCGAAGAGCATAGGCTTTTTGGATCTTCAGCTGGAATTGGATGATGCATAGATTGTTTCAAAGTAACTGGGATATTTCATTAAATGATGGAAAATTTGATCTATTGACGGTTATGGCTTTACTTTTATTCTTTGATTAGCAAACATACAGGTCAGTTTCTTGGCAAAGGGGGCACTAACAAGAAGCAGTTATGGAAAAATAATTATGTTTTAGCTTTTGTATCTCCTTTATATGTACCGTTTACTTGTTTAAATCACATTTGTTTTCTTTGTATTGATGTTGGTGCCCTGCTTTCCATTTGAAAAGATCTCTCATTTTCATGGTAGTTTTCTTATGTTTCAATAAAATGTAGTTTCACCATTAAACATTATCATAATCAAATTTAAAATCAGTGCTTAAATTGTATGATTAAAATTCTGAATGCTCTAAGCCTTCAAAAGTTCTAAAATTCTGCTGTGTCCATATGCACCCAAACAGACGTAAAGTGCCATTATCTGCTCAATCCTACAATCCTTACCTACTAAATTGCCATGTACTAGAGAACTTTATGTACTTTTTCCCTTTGATTGGATGGTATTCATTATTTTCATTTCAAAGACATGCAATAAGTACACTCTTGTGATGTGAAATTGGTTGCTTCCCAATAAAACTAGTGTAGTTGAAAAAATGGTTGATGCCCAATACTGATGATGATTATATAGCACTTTGAGTTCATGAGGTATCGCTGTTGAGGTTAAATAGGAAGAAAACATTAATGTTTACTTTTTATAGGTGTGCTGGGAATATGCTGGAAAAAATATAGTAATTGAATTAATGGAGTGATAATGCAACTAGAATATTGATGTTAATGGTTAACCTCCTCCAACCCTTTATTTCAAATGCTGATAATATGCATATGATCATCTTGTAAGTATAGGTTAGTAAAACCAGTGGAAACTATTGTTTAAACTATTGTAACCCTGCTGTATCCAGATTGAAAAGGAAAGGAGCCATATCTTTCCATTTTTCTTGCTTTTCCTACTAGAATGGTTGCCTGGTTGGCACATGAAATGTCCCATTGCCTCATGGGTTGTAGCTTAATTGGCTTCCATGTAGAAAATCCCTGTGAATAAACTTAAAGGATCATAGCAAAAAGAGGGATTTGGTTGATTGAAAAGCTGTAGCTTAAAAAGCCAAGTTTTTTAGTTCTTTGAGATTTTTTGTTTTTCTGATTTTTTAATTTTACGAGTCTTTTTGGAGACTACTACTATACTTTCCATTTCCTTATCAATCTTCAATATTTTGTACTCCCATCTCCAACATAGACAACTAAGCATCTAAGTGGTCAAACTCATTTTCTGTTAAGAATCCTAGTTCAAACAATTTGCTAATCTCAATGTTAATGGATAAGGCGTACTATATGTCATGTTGTGGTGAAAGTTGTTAGTGTCCTTTGTTGGTGACAATCATGAAGTGTGATGGTCATGATAACTTAAAAGTAATTAAAGCTTTGAAAACATCTAAAGCAAAAGTATAAGGGGAACCTTAACCTTTCTAGCTTTAGGAACTTGTGGCTTTCAGCACCTGATTTTGGGACTATAAGGAAGTGGTGGAGTGTGGCCCAAGTCATTGGTTGGAAGGTTATTCAAAAGCTTGGTTTATTGAAAGCTTATCTTAAAGTCTGGATTGAGGGCTTCTTTGGTAAAGTTGGAGAAATAAATATCATATGGTGGCTAATAGAAGGAAGGAAAAAAAGATGATCGCATCTGTTTATGTGGAGCATGGTTGTATTTTAGAGAATTAGTATCTAAATTATTATCTAATAGGAGTCCCAACTCTTCATTTCTCTTATCCATAATGTGATCTTGTTGAATGATTTGAGGTTGGTATAAAGTTTTTGTATTTTAATATTCTCTAAAAAGGGAAAGGGAACCTAATTCTTTCACAACTCTGTGTGAGCCTAAGTGTAATTATATATCAAAATGATTATAAATTTTAGCTTTGTATAGTCCTACATCATTTTGTATGATTAATTGAGTTATGCAGGCATGCATTTAGCATGTACCATCTATCTATCCATGACCATGTTAAAAGGGTTGAAGATAATGGGATTTGCCCATCATGTTCTAGCTTAGAAATACCCAATATGTTTATTGTTTTTTTCTTTTCTTGGGGGGTATACTAGCAATTTGTAATTGCTTGTTAGTAACTCCATGCTGCACGTCCATGGGATAGGGAACAGAGGCGAGTAACACCCAATTTTGGATTATGGCTGGTTCCTAGAAGTTACTATTAAGAAAATAAAATAAAATTTTGTTTAATCTAATAAGATTTCTCAATTTTGTAAGTTTAAAATGGTAAGGAAAATTGAATTATTCGCAATATTTAAATATCTATAAAGATCTAAAGATCTAATAACCAATAAGGACCGATGATCAAAGGTTGATAGGCTATCATCACAATAATCAAAATCATGATAATGAGATGTTGGTAGTTTTTTTTTTTTTTATCTTTTTGATAATGGATGTTTTTTTTTTCATTGTTTACAAAACTCAAACATGATACTAATCAAAATTATTCAAAAGTAGTATACAATGTGACATAACTTCAAAAGGAAAATTATTTTTATGGCCCGCTATAGACATACAACAAAGAAATCCTAAATTTGATTTATTTTACAAATTATAAAGGGGTATTTAATGGGAAATGAAATGAATTTCTATTATTTTATTTTGTTATATTTATTCCAACCATGGAAAAGGGTTGGGAATATTAGAAAAAATAAAAAACCCTAAAAATAAAAAATTTAAAAATAAAAGAAAACATAGAATTTCAAATGTAATTTTTTGAACTATTTGTTTCCAAAATCAAAACAATAAGTATGTGAAAAAAAATTATGTGGGTGCTAAATAATTCTAACACAAGAAAAGGAATATTAACTTATACATATATACTACATAGTACATAGACCTGCACCACATTTTCTACTTTGGTTAAGCACTTCTAAAAAAAAACTATTTTTAATTGAGCACTTAATTTGGACCAACAAGATAATTTTGTTTAAAAAAAATTTGTTTAACCAATTTAATGTTATCCTTCGAATACCATTTTCACTCCAAGGTAACAAGTGAAGTGAAGATCCAAATGAGAGTATTCAGGTATTTATTGAACAATCCTGGTAATTTTGTAAACTAAGTTATGCCTTCTATACACTTTTTCTGATCATTGTGCCCCAAAAGTTAAACTTGCGGAAACATGGACCAATAGTTTGTATGAAGTTAAAGTAAAACCTCCAGCTTTCGACCGATCCATCTCATTGGTTGTTACAGGCGAGGGTATGAGCAACCAGTCGTCCATAGAGGTAACCGGTCGATTACCGGTCGAGTTGACCCACTCATGCTCTTCTCACATAACTGACTTATGAATAGATTATAGAATATTTTTTTAAATATTGGGCTGAGATAAGCATAGTTACAAAAAAAAAAAAAAGCCTATAAAAAAAAGAATAAAAAAAGGCACAACTACAAAAAGGATAATAAATGAAATAAAGACAATCAAACGAGAAAAAGCCTCCACCCCCACCCCACCAAAAACAACTAGGGTGGGGAAAAATGAACCTGAAATTTTTTATTCTCAAATTTGACCTAAAAAAATAACTGGCTTAAGAATTATGCTTTCCTTAGCAAATGAGCTGTTGAGCTGTCCAAAAGATTAGTTTTATACCAGACTGGCAAACCTCGCCTCCTAGGTCCCGCTTGGTTATTTTTATGTGGGTAGTGCCCTGTCTTTATTCTTTTCTTCTATTTTTGTAAGTTCCAATCTGTTTTACATATGGTCCTCATATTGTTTATTTCACATGCAATCATTCAAACAGAAGAGTTTTGATATTCTGTCTACCTAAAAACTAAAGTTCCTTAATCTCTTTTGCCTAATCTCTCACATGTCTGTCATGTGTGGATCTATGATTTGTCATATCTAATGAGATTTCTCCCTATAATAACACACATTCACAAGCATTATCGTCTATTCTCCATTGTTTTCCTTAGAAAAATTAACTTCAATTGAGTTATGTGATATCCTACATTGGATCCGAGAGTATAGGTTTCCTATATCTTCATTATCTATGAATACTTTTAGCTAGCTCTCATTATTGATTCTACAATTGTGATCTACCAGAGTTAATTTTAATATGCATTTTTCTTGGAAAATGCAGTATGTGCATCTCTACCAAGCATTCCCCAAGATGACTGCTACTGTCGATATTGCCAGAACATGTTCCAACGAGAAAAGTTTGTGGAGCATAACGCCAATGCTGTAGCAGCTGGTAGGGTTTCAGGAGTGGATCCCATAGAACAAATAACCAAGCGATGCATTCGTATCGTTAACCCAGAAGCTGAAGTTAGTGCATGCGTGTTATGCAGGTGCTGGTTGTTTAGACAAACTTATTTGAGCTTGTGGTTTTTGTCATCATCTTTGTTATGCTTTATAGTGATTGTTATATTAATGTTTTTTGCTGCCATTAAATTTTTGTCTTCATTTATTCAAATTCCTTCGAGTTTTTTTTGGATTTAAGTTTTTCTGAAGTTTGTTAATATGCAGAGGTTATGACTTCAGTAAGTCAGGATTTGGTCCACGCATGATTATAATGTGTGACCAGATACTATCTCTCTCTCTCTCTCTCTCTCTCTCTCTATATATATATATATATATATATACATGCATGGTACCACCCTTTACTATGTATGTATATATATATACAAATTAATAATATTCAACCAGTTATAGTATGGTTATATAATGCATTCAGATAAATTTTCAAGATTATAAATATAGTAACTAATTGATCAACATGTCCATTATGTCAAGACTTAAGTAATGGTAATAATTCAAAAAACATTATGAATTATGTATATCAATTGATATTTTTTTGTTGTTTATATTTAATTAAAAACTCCTAACACAAGTATGATTAGAATATGTTAAATCAGTTTTGTTCCTTGTAGTCTCCACATTCCCTTTTCTCAGCTGTAGCAACCATCAACTCATCAAAGTTCTCGGTCTTTCGAACCAAAATTTCAATCTGAAAGCGAACAAAACAAAAAGGGTAAAGTCAGTCTCGCATCCTCCAAGGTGCCTTGAAATAGTAGGAATTAATGACTCATAATAAATTAATATGGCATACTGTCACAACTTGGATGTTTTCTTGCCCTATTTTATGCACACATATATGACATACTGTCACAACTTGGATGTTTTCTTACCCTATTTTATGCACACATACAATACTTACATAAATCAAGGCATTTAGAAGATACTATGTCACTCGAAATTAGTTTGTCATGGTAGGCTATTTTATGTGACATCGAAGGTAAGGAGAATGAACATAGGAAGAAGGGAGGTTTGAAAGAATATAGCTTTAAAGAAATGAGCAAAGAATTTTTTGAAAATCGTTTGAAATCCTTCAAGTTAGGTAGCCTTGTACACCCTTGTACAGTTACCACATTGGCCTTGTACACTTAGTGTAAATTCCTTGTACAGTTGGAGAAATCCGACATAGCTACAACTGAATAAGTGTAAATGGGCGGGATAGCCACTAGCCAATGTCATAGCTCAGTGAAAAGGAGGAAAATGAAACCCAATTTAAGTTCCCATTCATCATACGTGTGCTAGCACATTCCAATGAATGTGTACGAAGGGAAATGAGGAGGGAGTACGAGGCATGTCCCCCTTTGAAAAAAGAAATGAGCAAAGAATTTTTTGAAAATCGTTTGAAATCCTTCAAGTTAGGTAGCCTTGTACACCCTTGTACAGTTAGCACATTGGCCTTGTACACTTAGTGTAAATTCCTTGTACAGTTGGAGAAATCCGACATAACTACAATTGAATGAGTGTAAATGGGCGGGATAGCCACTAGCCAATGTCATGGCTCAGTGAAAAGGGGGAAAATGAAACCCAATTTAGGTTCCCATTCATCATACGTGTGCTAGCACATTCTAATGAATGTGTACGAAGGGAAATGAGGAGGGAGTACAAGGAATGTCCCTGTTTGAAAAAAGAAATGAGCAAAGAATTTTTCGAAAATCGTTTGAAATCCTTCAAGTTAGGTAGCCTTGTACACCCTTGTACAGTTAGCACATTGGCCTTGTACACTTAGTGTAAATTCCTTGTATAGTTGGAGAAATCCGACATAGCTACAACTGAATGAGTGTAAATGGGCGGGATAGCCACTAGCCAATGTCATGGCTCAGTGAAAAGGGGGAAAATGAAACCCAATTTAGGTTCCCATTCATCATAAGTGTGCTAGCACATTCCAATGAATGTGTACAAAGGGAAATGAGGAGGGAGTACAAGGAATGTCCCCCTTTGAAAAAAGAAATGAGCAAAGAATTTTTCGAAAATCGTTTGAAATCCTTCAAGTTAGGTAGCCTTGTACACCCTTGTACAGTTAACACATTGGCCTTGTATACTTAGTGTAAATGCCTTGTACAGTTGGAGAAATCCATAATAGGGACGACCAAACAAGTGCATATGGGTGGGAAAATAATGCTTCCACTCTCATGGATAAGGGAAAAGGAGGAAAAAGTTAAGCCTCGTTTCGCTTCATATGCATCATTAGTAGGGGAGCTAATAGAATGAATTAACATGGTAACCATCAGATAAAATGCGTGCAATGAGGCACCATTCAACCAATATGTGTGAGGAATGTCCCCAACGATTGGAAAAAGTAAACGAGTAAGTTCTTCAAAATCACTTGAAAACCCTTAAGATACACGCCCTTGTACACCCTTGTACATTTAGTACATTGGCCTTGTACATTTAGTACATTGGCCTTGTACACTTAGTGTAAATGCCTTGTACAATTGCAGGAAATTGACCTAGGTACAACTTAACGAGTGCATATGGGTCGGTTAACCACTTCCCAATGTCATGGCTCAGTGAAAAACGCGAAAATGAAACTCAATTTAGTTTCCTATTCATCATAAGTGCACTAACTAGTCCCCACAGCTCACCTTCTGCACCATACCCATTTATTCTCTAGAAAATAAACCCAACAACCAAATTATAAAGTGAGGAATTTTCAAACAGCTGAAATGCCATTTTTTAGGAGATCTTTTCTGACGGATTAACTGGAAGTTTCTTTCATTTACTTAGTTTGTGCTTCATTCGTATGAGGCAAGATGGATATGGTCAAAGCCTCATTTATACCCCACCTTGCACCCTAAAACACGTTGTTATTAAGTTCAAAATTTTTTAAGAACACCCCAACACGAGATCAAAACGGATGTCTTTCCTCAAACCTTGTAAACAAACATCCACCACATCATCAAAGGAACCGACATGATGAAATCAAAATGTCAGAAAATTTAATCACACCCACCCTCATTTCGATTTGGGAATGATGATGATCACATACATGCGAAGGCTTTTTTGAGTTGCTCACAATCCTCGGCTGAACAATTGGGGGACATTCATAGTTGGCTTTGTCTTTGACCATGGTGTTTACAGAGGGAGAGAAAGGGGTAGGAGGGTGGTGACCCTTTTTGCCATTTATTTGAGATTTTTCAGTCAGATGACATGGCATTTCAAGTTTAACACCTTTGAAACCACTTTAATTTACAACCAGCTGACTTGGAAATAATGAAGGGCATATTGGTAAGTTAATATCTCATAGCCTTCCTATTAATTTTGTTAGATATATGGACCATTTGTTAATTTTTGGGCCCAGTTGGGCCCAAAACACAATTCTCCCTACTTTTTACTTCAGAAGTATTTAGGAAAATTCTATGGTACCACTTCGGTACCATACCGAAAAAACAGTCTTGGCCATTGGAACAATTTTCCTCTCTCTATATAAATAATTATTAATTATCCATGTGTATTTTGATTAAATCTCTACCATGGATTGAAATTTTGATTTTTATCAACGATATTTTATGAATTAAAATTAATTTGATAAGATAAATTATTAATAATTTTAATTATTTCAATAAACTAATGTTAATAGAAAAAGTTGTTATCACATATTTTTTTAAAAAATTTAGAAATTAAATCTCAAATAAAATATTTTATATAAATTAATTTAATTTTTCATTTAAAATGTAATAAAATTCTAGACTTTTGAATGTTTGAATGATAAAAATTTTAGTGTTAGAAGCGCTTTTTAAAATTACTGTCAAACATATACTTAATTATATTTTATTTTCTTTATATCTACAAGGTAATGGAAATAGGATAATATCCAATAATGAAGTTTATTGGTAGATAATATGCAATAGTGGAAATCGGATATTAGAATCAAATAAATAAATAAATTACGAGATATATATGATACTGCAACATTGCAATCTTGTAGAAGTAAAAAATAATAAATAAATAAATTATGAGATATATATATATATATATATATATATATATATGATATTGCAACACTGCAACCCTATAGAAGTAAAAAATGATAAATAATAAATAAAATAACAAAGAAATAAATAAATAATAATAATAGTAATAATGCAACACTCAAACCTAAAGACTCACCTTGTTGCAAATTATGAAATGTAGATGATATCCAATAGTGGAAATTAGATATTAGAATAAAATAAATAAATAAATTATGGGATATATATGATAAAGCAACACTTCAATCCTGTAGAAGTAAAAAATAATAAATAAAAATAAAAATAATAATGAAACACGGATTCGAACCTAAGTCTATCATTTTGAAAGAGTCTTCCCTTATTATCACTGAAGTACCAACACTTGATATGATATAAAATACCATTTATTAGTGTTATATTGTTTATTTCAAATTATGAATGTTGACTTGTGTATAAAATATATGATATTGCAACACTGCAACCCTATAGAAGTAAAAAATGATAAATAATAAATAAAATAACAAACAAACAAACAAATAATAATAATAGTAATAATGCAACACTCGAACCTAAAGACTCACCTTGTTGCTAATTATGAAATGTAGATGATATCTAATAGTGGAAATTAGATATTAGAATAAAATAAATAAATAAATAAATTATGGGATATATATATGATAAAGCAACACTTCAATCTTGTAGAAGTAAAAAATAATAAATAAAAATAAAAATAATAATGAAACATGGATTCGAACCTAAGTCTATCATTTTAAAAGAGTCTTCCCTTATTATCACTAAAGTACCAACACTTGCTATGATATAAAATACCATTTATTAGTGTTATATTGTTTATTTCAAATTATGAATGTTGACTTGTGTATAAAATAATAATAAAAATTTGAGGGACAATAAAAGACTTTTTTTTAATATATCTTTCTAATTAAATTTTGATTTGATAAAATATTTAATTAAAGTATGATTATATGTTACTCATTAAAATTAAATTAAATTATTTTGGTCAGATACAAAATGGTACAAATGAAGAGAACTAGGAGAGTACTAAGGGGTAGAATATCTTGACTGTGTTTGGATACGCTTATGATTACAAGAGGGACCCCATCCATTCTATAAATGAACATGTGATTCATGTGGTTAATATGATCAAGTGTTTGGAAGTGGAATATATTTTTTAGTTAGGCCATAAAAAGAGAATTTTACAAATGTCATTAACGGAATCCGATGATAAAGTTTTAGAAAATATGTGAGAATTTGTTCAAGAAGGGTCTCATGGTTTGACAAATAGGTCTTTTGATGACGTAGTAGCTCTTTTCAAGGAACATTGGCAAATATACTTCGTGAAGAATATGCCATTAGATGAACAACGATGCTTTCTATTTCTCCTAACTCGCAAAATGTAAGTTTTTCAAATTCTATTAGGCATAAAATTATTAGAGGGTTATAGTTATTGAAAACAACTTCTAGAGTTATAGAAGACACTGTGTATAATCCTAGCATTGCTCCTTTTAGTTTCAAGGGAGAAGATTAGTTTTTTTTTTCTTTCTATATATTACATTTTCTTTTATGTTTTGTACATAAAATGTAAATAATTTGACATGTATATTTATCTTGTTGATGTGGCTTGGAAGAAAAAGAATTTTTTAGCTCACATTACATTGTTAAGTTGTATGCAAGATGATCTCATGATTATGAGGTATACCAAATTGCTCATGAGATGTGGGAAGCTTTAAAAGAAAAGTATGGTGTACTTTTAGCTACGAAGCTGAGAGCGCTTGTAATGAAATTTGGAAATTACAAAGTGCGATTGAACCATACAATGAAACATCTTAGGGAAATGAAAAGAATGATAAGAGAGCTTAAGACATCCGGGCATGTCCTCACTAATGACCAACAGGTTGAGGCAGTCCATTATAAGCATCTCTTTTTAAGGGATAGAAGTCCATGCTGACTTGTGAACTGAAACTTATAGGTTGACAAGATGTGTAGGAATGGAGCGTTGGCTATAAAAAAGGATTAGATCATCACTTCTCATTTTATATAGGGAAAGTTGTGTTTCATGAGCCCCATTTCCCAATAATATTGTTTTCAAAACCCAAGTTTGCATAACCCAAGATATGTCCACTATTTCAAGAAAATTTTTCCTTTTCATGCACTATATACTGTTTATAATTATATTTTCGAAATTACCCCTCCATGCATCCTTGTCAGCAACCATCACCCATCTCCATGTCAGCGGAAGTTGTGCTTTTAATAAACGCGAAAATCTAAAACTTAAAAGTTATCAAATTTGCAAAACCCACAGAACACTTGACCCCATAAACTTTGAAATTTGGGGAAACTCTCTGTCACTTCCTCTCATTTTGCCCTAACCCGATTTGCATTTTCATGGCTCGTTTGTTCTGCATTTTCATAACTCTCTATCACTTCCTCTCATTTCGTCTCATTTTGACCTAACCCTAGTGTCTCTCTTCACGAGCTGACCAGTCCTTTAATGTACTATTAAAACTATTGCCCTTTAGGCTTAAATCATAAATTACGACATATTTGTAATATATTTTCCTTATTTTATGTTGTAGGTTAAGTTACCAAAATCCCGTTGCTCGGGAAAAAAATTCCAATCAATCATAGATACACTCCCAGTGGATAAGAAAAATGTCATCATTGATATGGGATTTGGGGGATTGTTGTAGCTTGGGTGCAAAGAGTTGCATTATGAGCTAATAACGTGGATAGTCCCCAATTACGACATTGGCTACCATTGCTTATGTATGCAAACAAAAGTTGTTGTCCCAATCACGCCCAAAGACGTTAGAGAGGTGCTCGACATCCCGGACAATGGCGTTGACATTCTCATTTACAATAGGCGCGGCACACCCAACCACACATACGACATTAAAATATTGGAAGATAATTTGTGTGATCTACCAGTTGGCAAAGAATTGATGAAGTCCTTTCTCATTTTCGCCTGTGCTACTATCCTTGCCCTCAACTCAAAACAAGAAGGTATGCATGACTTGTAGGACACAATTTGGGATAATGATGTGGGGGTGCACAAAAATTGGAACAAGTTTGTTCTTCAATATGTGGAGGATGGGATAAGGGACTATCGTAATAGTAACCTGACATAAATTAGAGGTTGTGTGTTGTTTCTTCAGGTATTGCGTTCTCATCCTCTCCACATTAATGTCATATGCGTCTATCAAATTAATTTATTCTATTGTTGATATTCTAAAAGCTTCTCTAACCCACTTATATTTGCTTCCCACCACACAACTTTTCTATATGACCAAGTTCTACATGATGTCTTTTCAAGTTGAAGTGCGCAGTCCACTATATGCTGCATGGATAGATGATCAAATCAAGTGCGTTTAGTAGCTGAAATACACACTTATGGCAATTATGGTCATGTCCAGGTATGGTTAAATTCAGCTACTCCATAAACGTAGATTGGTGTTATCATTAATTTATGTTTAAAACGTAATCGTCAATGTTTGTTTGATGTATGGGCAGATTATACAGCAGAGAGAACCAACTATACATAATGATGCACGTCCATACAAGGCGGCAAGCTCACATTCCGATGACCCAACCGAGGTACGCCATGGCATTACGACTTTATTACTTCACAAACAAACTTGACCACCATCCTCATTATAGTTAACCTTGCTAATTGAGACTCCTTGTGCCTATCACTAGACCATTGAAGCACGGGTGATTCGAAATTCAGAACATCTTATGAGCCTCGCTTCATCTGTGGCACAAGACATTGCCACACTACGTGCAAGGTCCAATGGAGGACAAAGTGGCTGTGCACTCACCCCACCAGATGAAGCAGTGAATGTGGAAAGAAACAAAGACAAGGGAAGCACCGATGTGCATCCTTGTAGTGATCAAATTATGGGAAAAGGAACCGGTGCAGCAAGCAAACATTCTGGCCAGCAAAGAGCTTGACCAACAGCCATGCCCACCTTCAACAAAGGGTGCTGAATTTCATTCACCTAAAGGGGTGCAAATGGGTGTTCAAGAAAGCTGTGGCAGCAAACAGGTTACACTTACCCCTAGGCGGAGATTTAAACACACAGCGAAAAGGCTTGTCAAGCTAGCCGCCATTTTCAAATCCCCCTTCGTCTCTCAATGTGTTAGACTATTTCCTAAAATCAACCATTAAGAAAGTTTGCTTGCTGATTATGCATTGACGGAAGACGGTGAACCAAGGTACTTCACATGAATTCACCATCTATTGTTAATGCGAGCATTATTGTTAAAGTTTATGGCTATTGACTTAACGCATTTTTTACATTGCGGTGAGATCTTGTGCGATATGCATGACACATACATCACACAGGATGAGCTTTCTTCGCTCAATGGAGGTCGTTGAGTAAACAGTGTGGTATGTGTCAAATCTTTCAGCTAGGCCCATGGTGGTTAAATAAGAATTACATTATTCTATTTTTTGGTAATTAACATGTGTGCATTTTTAGATTATCAGAGTGGTGTGTCGAATGCTGAATGCAGAACAAGCAAGACCACAACGCACCCACTATTTTGACCCATCCTTCTTCGTGAGGCCTTAATCATAATACTTTAATGCGTTTCTCTATTATTTTAAATTGGAGACTATGTGGTGAGTTGTAAAAACAAATGGACACGTAGTGCTCTCTAACCTTACGACAAAGGTAAAAAAGCGTGAAATAAGAGACCGGTGTCAAATGTTCCTTGATGCTGAATATGTGAGACATGATTTCTCAAGTTGTGCGCTGGTACTTAAAACCTACTACAATGGAATCAGAGCCAAATCATCTTTTTCATTTATTTAACAAATTATTTTGCCCTACTAACCTATTAATGGAAATGTCATCAATCCTTGTGTAGCTTTTCTTTCCCGTCTACGACAAACAACCATTGGCACGTGCATGTGCTCAATATTCCAACCTCGAGAGTCGAAATCTTATCTTCGTTGCTTTTAAGAAGGGGTAACGGGATAAGTGTCGTGTCGAGACGATTGTCTGAGGCAATTGATAAAGCATTCCATGCTCATGGCATGCTCAGGCGATCGGAGGTCTCAAAATTCATGCATGTGCAACCCCAAATTGTGCAACAACAAAATGGGTAGATTACTTTTGTCGTTATAATTTTATGTATCATGAACTATGTGGTAGTGATGTATTTGTATTTTATGCTTGATGTATGCATATGATTGGTGTAATGCAATTGGTGGTGTAGATATGATTGTGGCATGTTCGCAATCAAGTATATGCAACATTGGAACGGGGCCACACTAGCACATTCAATCATAGAGGTAAGCACAACCAATACTTTAGAAATTGGTTTTTTTGAAGTTTTTCCAAACCAGCCCATGATTTTGGTGTGTGTTGTGTAGCACAAGATGCATCTATATTGATTGAGGCTGGTCGTTACCTTGGTTACGAATATGGAAAACAATGCTAGAGAGAAGGTCATGAAGGCATGTCGAATGTGACGTATGAGGGTTGTGCCACTTTAGTTAGTTGCAATTTATGAAATACTACAAGTCGCCTATAAAAGACAATGTCAAAGAGAAGGGAAAGACGTGTTTGTATTGAATCATGGTTTGCTTTATTTGTTTGTTAATAGTGTCTACCATTGTGCACCAATTTATGCTAACGCAATAATGCATGCTGGGACAACAGTGGAAACATTTGTCAGGGATTATCTGGTGGGATTTGTTGAACTTCTAACCATCCCTTTGTCTTTTATTCCATGATGCTCCATTAACTTTATTGTTCATGCTTATTGTCTTCTGTTTTACAGGAAAGACTGAGCAGTGCCACAAATTGGCCGATGGTAAGTGCATCAGCAAGGCTAAGTGTGATTAATAGAGGCCACCTACAACAAGGAAGGTCACTGATGGCACCTTACTTGCCTGAGAGTGGGAATGGTGGTGGCAGCAGTCCATAATCAGAAGGTGGAGCCTTCTATGCTATTGTGATGCTCAAATCAGTTTTAGGTTGCACTATTATTATCTACTATATTTTGTTTGTTTTAGATAAAACTACTTCTTAGCTTCATGTCACCTTCTTTTCCCTTCTTTCTATTCTCATGATTATTATTATTATTATTCTTAAATGCAAGCGACAATTGGAAAACATAATTGTTGACAACTATGAAGACACCATGATGAAGACAGGAGCAATGTTACACTTCGGAATCATGGCTGCTGGAGAAATTGTTTGTAAATTTAGGCATGCCTAATACCAGAGCTCTCTAAAAACTATATAGATACATCATAATTGGTTTTTTTGGTTTACCATTTTTACTTTGGGCACCCATTGCATACTTCCGATATATTTGGGTTGTGCCCCCTCTTCAGTTAGGTGCTTTTAGATTAATTTATCAGTGACTAAAAAAAATACATTGGTATATGAAATTTTGGTTGAGCTAAAGAGATTACTCCATGACCTCTTTGCAGGTGCGTAGTTCTATGAGAGCCATGCAATATGAGAAACTATTGCCTAGGTTGAAGAATTTGCTTTCTATTCTGCATACTATTTGGCCAAGGTAATTCTGCTATATGAGAGGTGAAGCTAGAATTTTTAAGTTTGTTTCAGAAGCCATCTTTGTCATTATGTTTAGGAATTCTGTTCGGTATGATATATTTTTCTTTCAACTTCATTCATACTGGACCTATGTTTCTCCCAATGCATTACATGCAGGCTTATTCTTTATTTTGCTTGCTGGTAGGAGGTTAACACCCTTTCTAATAATAGCTGATTATGCTATTACATAATTCATTGCAGTACGATGCGTTTAATATTGGCTTTATAACTACGGATGACTTCACAAATGTAGACATATTGGAAGCAACTTACCCAGCTGTTGCAAAGAGGTTATATAATGATTGGATTAATGGTCCTCTAGTTCCCATAGTTACTAGTTTGCTTGGAAAGGTTCCTGCTATGAAGTTTAATGGTTTCAATTCCCAGTAACTAGAATTTCTGTGCACGAGTTGTAGGAATATGATTTATATTCTTCTAATTGCAGGGTTGAAAATCTGGTGCAGTTAGTACCTTGGGTAGGGGTGGGAGTGATTTGACAGCCACATCCATTGGTAGAGCCTTAGGCTTGCAAGAGATTCAGGTACGATCAACCCCTTAGCGCATGGAAACTGAAAGTCCTGTGGCCATTGTAACTAAAGGCCAGAGTATTGTGTTCATATTTGGTGTTCTTACATGTTAATAGCCGACTCTTCGATCATATAGTGTTCTGATTTACTTCCCTTTAATGTATTCTAGACTTTTTATCCACTCTTACTAAGCACAGAGAGATGACTCTCTATCCATTCTTCATCTTCTATGGACTTCTTGTAAACCTGCTTAAACAATATGGTTATGCTAACGCATACAGGAAATGGCGATTGGTCTATTCCAGAAGGAGATAGCCTGAAAGGAAACAACCCTTCTGAGGGCAACAAATCCAATGACACTGCCTCCGAGAAGTACCATCAAATAATTGTGGATTGGAGAGAGTTCAGAGCAGCTCTCTTTGCTCGGGAACAGGTGATGTTTTGTATGGCTTGTACAACTTTAATTTTCCTAAATAAAGGTATAACCATTGTGTAATTGTCTCAATATTTCAATACCACCAATATGTATTAGTGCCTATGGCTTAGAAACTATCAGTTTCCTAACAAAATAAGATCAAGGTATAACCATTATAGTATTATAAGTCAATATATAAATATCCAGTATCTACTAGCGACATTACATGCATGGATAGTAGAGTAAGGCAAACAACATAAATTAGCACACACACATGAAAGTTCAGACTTTCCTAACCCGGCAAAATTGAAGTTTAGTACAGAGTTTTAAGGTGTGGATAATAAGATTATGAGCTTTATAGAAATGTTGGTGTATCTATTAAGTACTGGCTCCTACATGCCATGAACCTATCAAGCATATGACCATATGGATTCTATTACAACTAAATCACCCCATATCAAGCATGGTCACATTCATTATATCATGTCTATATCCTACCCACATTAAGCATGAATATTTTCATGCTTATGTCCCTCTTTGGTTTCTGGTTGATTGCTAATGCAAAATGAGCCAGATTGTGACGCTACACCAATTTAGCACCAGCTTGAATATGAGTCTACACCAGTTTAGATCCAGCCTGCTGGTGAATCTCTACTTGCTTATGCCACATATGAACAACCCTGCCTTGGGAACATTACAGAACTATTCTGCATGCTGTCATGTAGGATAATGGTACGAACCTGGTATGCACTTATCAGTGGAGAGCATAGCATTTAATTTCATCTTTCAGGATTGAGAGATTTTGAAGTATAATAGTCATGATGGTACCGATCTTGTCTTGAAATTCATGCTCTGTAAATGGGAAAACTTACACTTTTAAAATTTTGGCAGGCAGAAAAGGCAGATTGAGGCTCACAGCCAAGGTGGAACACCCCAAGAGCATAGTTCTTCCTGTAGGCCTGAAATGGCCCCATCCTATTCCAGTACCCGAGAGTGGCTGTGGTCCTTATAGCCACAATGAAGCTTGATGGGGTACGCTCCTTTGAAAGAACCGCTGTTCTCCTTCTCAGATCTGGAACCAGACACCCACAGGAGGGACCATTTGCAGTTGTCATTAACCGGGCTCTTCACAAAAAGATCAAGCACGTGAAGCCCATTAATCTGGAGCTGGCAACCACTTATGCTGAATGTTCCTTGCATTTTGGTGGTCCTCTAGAGGCAAGCATGTTTTTACTTAAAACAGGGGTTTTGACTTGTGATCCAAGTATTTATCCACGTGCATTGCATGTACAATATTGTAATTATATTACGACTTCAAGGTTATTTTCTCTTTTGATGAGGTGTACGATTGATTATTTAGCTGATATTTAAGATTCAGAAGTGGACTGTTGATGTGGTGATAACTAGGTTTGTTGCCAGTCATTAAAGACACTTGCTTAGGATACTCAACACAGTCTTGATTTATGTATGTACTAAACAGGGGTTCTGCCTGATGGCGAAAAGCCTCTATATCATCACATTTCTGCTGGAGCTAACGTAAGCAATGATTCTTATGAAGCATTGAAAATATAAATAGTTGAAAACTCCTACCAGGGTGATTTAATGGATTTAATATCTTAGTTCACTCATGAAAGTCTAATTTAATTTTAGTAAGACAGTGCATATTGATACACATGAAAGATTTGCACATGCAAATATGTGAAGCTTGTTTTATTGGCAATCAGGAAATTCCGCATCTCTCATCTATTATTTTCACAGTTATAAGCATATAGCTTAAAGAATTTTTTATAATTACAGAATAGATAAATTCTTATTGTTTGATACTCAGAGGCACCACTATCTGTCTAAAGAATGTGTATTCAAGAAATGCATTATTAGTACTATCCCATATGAAAGAGCTTGAAGAGGCATATAAATGTGACAAAGGCAGAGATCTTTTATAGATATATGGAAAAAAAATGTTGCATTGGATTCAACCCTTGTGGAACCATCCTGAGAGATTCATAATCAAGTTCAATCCTTTCCTATTCTCTGTAATTGCTTCAGAAATAAATCACAGGTGTTAGTTGTCTTCATTTACTAGGATGATTTTGAACCACTGAGAGAAGTACTTTCAGTTCTTTTCTCTAACTTGCTGAATCCTGTTTGAGTCCTATATAAAACCAGGAATCCAACTGCTTGTCTGATATGCCTCAGTTCACCCCAAGCTGAGCCAGCATACTGAATATAAAGCAGATATTAGGCCACATTTTAAAGACAGCAACGTGTAAAGGTTACAGAGGAGTAATTAATCTCACCTCTTCGGTTGCTTCATGGCACCAGTTTTCTAACTCAGCCAATCCTGTCTTAACAAACTCCCCATTGCTGAATGAGCAGCATTCACGCCTCAAAAGGAGACTGCAAAAATGAATTTAAAAATGCCACTTACACGTGTATTACATAATCAAAGCAATTGGGATCATAAGAAAAAAGCCATGTTTGAGTGCACTTACCTGTTGAATAACTGAACATTGATGAATGAAAATATCTGAGTGAACACCTTGCGGACTAGGAATGGCGGAACCTGTACAGTCACAATAACCAACAAATGAGGTACTGTTGTAAGAAGAAAAACAATCAGTTTTTGACCTTATATTTCGGACGGTGACACTTACATGGTTTGCTTTCATTATCTTCAAGTAATAATTCAGGCTTTTCACAATGCTTTGCCAATGAGCAATCAACGCTTGCTGTGCAACAGCATTAGCTTGAGAACGTCCCTTCACTAAACTTGCCTGGGATGTTCTAGGTGCCTGTATAATGAAAAGATACTTGAATGGAGATCAAGAATATATTGGGCAACTTAAAAGTTACATTGAAAAAGAGAATGAGCTGCTTTAGATTGAAGCAGTAAATGAGTTACTGAGATGGTGTGTGCCAATTGGTCAATTTGCCCAATAGAAACATTCTTTCTAGGTGCAAAGGAATTGATTGATCCCTAAATTCTAACAACAGATTATGTTAGGGCGTATAGATGTAAAAAATATAGGAAATATTTACTTACCATCTATATGCCCTAACATAATCTGTTATACCTTTCCCTTTTCTCCCCTTATAAGTAAAAAATCAAACAAGATTGTTGAAGAAAAAGTACAAAATAAAAGTCTTATAAACCCATTGTGAAAAGATAGTCAATGGATTTGTTTGTATTTAAAAGAATTGAATTGCAACCAAACAAAATAAACAAACATGTTCTTCAATCTTTCATAAAAGTAAAGCAACAAGTTGAGTGTCTGTTTTTAAATAATTAGCAACAAAAGTTTGTCATTTCTTGGCCTTAATAAGTGAATTGCAGGCTGACTCATAAGAATATCAATAGATTCAATACTGATGTGTTGGGTAGTTAGGGAAGGACTTACATAAAAAAGGGTTCTTCAAAAAATGAGTTGCTTTTGACATTAAATGGAACTAGTCATACCATTCATATTTTGTTTCAAATTAACTATTGCTAAGAAGAATTTCCTGAATACACAATCTAAGCAATGGGGAAATATTTCTTTAAATTGTCTCTTATCATTCCATATATCTTCTCAAGGAAGGATGTGAGTTACTATTTAAAAAGCAAAGCTGGATATTTGGCTTCAACTTGTCTTAAGTCATCCAGTCCACCCTGACCATTAAGAAATGAGAACCCAGCACTTTGTGGAGATGCATGAAGCCCCTTAAAATGTAAGGCAACAAATGAGAAAATAGAAACATAAACAAAAAAAAAAATTATATACCCTCTCTCACAATGTTTGTACCCCTTCTCATAATGTTCGTACCCTATCTCACAATGTTTGTACCTTTTTTTACATTATTCGTACCCTCTTTTCACATTGTTTGCCACTCTTCTCACATTGTTTATACCCTTTTTAACATAACATTTCCACCTACAAAATTTATATTTAAATAAAAAAAAGTCAAATTTTACCTTTAACACTTGTAATCAATTGAAATCCTTCATATAATATATTCCCAAGAGACAAAGATTCTTGTTTTCCTTCTTCAAAATATATAAAACTTCATCTTCAAATATAATCTACGAATACACAAAATAATAATATAAAAATATTGATGACAATTTCATAACAAATGACTAAATGGTCTCAATTTGATTAATAATAACTCATAAAAAAAATTCAAAAATCTAAATGTTATAAATTATTACATATTTAAATGTCATTTAACATGACATTTCTACCCAAAACATTTATATTTAAATGAATATATATATATCAAATGTTACCTTTTAATACTTGTAATCACTTTACATCCTTCATGTAATGTCTTCTTCAAGACATATAAAACTTCATCTTCAAATTTAATCTATGAACACACAAAAAAATGATATAAAAATGTTAATAACAATTTGATAACAAAAGATTAAATTATCTTAATTTGATTAATAATAAACTCATAAAAAAAATTCTAAAATTTAAATTTTATAAATCATTACATATTCGTTATTTAACATAACATTTCTACCTACAAAATTTATATTTAAATAAGAAAATATCAAATATTACCTTTGACACTTGTAATCACTTGAAATCCTTCATCTTCTTCATAGAATACAAAATTTAAATTTTCTCCCTAAAAAAAAGTTTCAAACTAGATCTTCAAATTTGATTTGTCAAAACACATCCCACATATTTTGTAATATGGTAGTTGAAACTATTTAATTTTCATATTAAATTAGTATCCTTTTTTGCATATATGAATAATGAGAGTATAAGGGTAGTTGGTAGGATTTTCTTTTTTAGATAGAGTTAGGTAGTTCATTAAATAATAAATTATATTTGATATTTAACAATAAATTATAAAAAAAATTGTAATATTTAGATATGTATGAAATGCATGTGATTGTTTCTCACCAATAGGTCATCTTTACCGGTTTGATAAGTTTTTATAAAATTTTAAGGACATGAATTTTACACGTGTCATTTTATTATTGGGGTCAAATGTGGGTAGGTACCCCCAAAATAAAGAGTGGGTACCAAAGAACAACCCAAGTATTTATGATATAAAACAAGGAAAATTTTGCACTACCACTTTGATATCGTACCAAAAAAACATTTTTGGCCATTGGATGAAGGTGGTTCAATCCAGACTGTCCAACTGGTTTATGCATTAAAAAAAAGAAAAAAAAAAGAAATAGGGTGTACAAGTTGCTGGTCTCTCCTTGTTTTCCCACTCTGTTTTGTCCGAAAGCTTGTAATAAGATAGAGATGTTGAAGTTGTTGGAGCCACATTTCAACATGGGAGAATTAATGTAAACTGAGGGGCCTATTGATTTTTTGGATTTCAAAGCCACATTTCACCATAAGAGAATCAATAATTGAGGGGCTTACTGATTTTCTGGGTTTTAGAGAGGTGAGCTTTAGAAAAACGTTTGAGAGTAGGAGAGAGAGATTTATAGTGAAAAGATAGTTTATAGAGAGAGTGAATTGAGTGGAGATTTTGGAGGAGAAATTAGAGAGGACAAGAAAAGAAAGGAGCAAACTAAGGGAATAGGGAACTTGTTAGTGGTTTTGTTGAAAATTCGGGAAATAAAGTTGAGCTAAGAGCCCAAAAAATCCTATTAGGTTTAGAGCATCTTCAGGTAAAGATACTTTGTTTTCCATAAATAAAGATGATCCTTTCATTATTCTTAGCCTCTTGTAGGAAGAGATGAACATATTGCAAAGAGAAAATAGAGAACTGCAAGTTAAGAGAATGACGGAGAGAATAGAGCAAGCAAGGTAGGTTGAGAGATAGAGGGAGGCTTACTCTCATGGAACATCTCCCACTAGCGTTCAATCCCCATCTTTGTCTTCATAGGTAGGTGTGTATTTTGAACTATTGTAGTCTTTCCTCTCTAAGTACTAGCTTGAAAATTAAGAGAAAATAAAAAACCCTAATCAATCTCATGACCCTTCATGCCACCACCACTAGTTTTTAGTCCTTTAATTCCTTTAGATAACAATTTGTTGACCATACTTATGTTGTAGTTTGTGAAATTCCAATTTGTTATCTTCTCAAAACAAATCTAAGTACCAACTTAGTAAAACATGACTCAATCCCTTACTCTATCTCTTCTATTTTTATTAGTGATCTTGTAATAGCCTTAAAAGTTGAACACTGAGTAACATACTTAAACCAACAAAGAGACAAATGGAAGACATATGGATGCATCATAATATCATATGGATGAATAGGGCCCATGAAATTAAGTATAATTAATTTCATGGTCTATTTAAAAGAGAGCACGGTGTTTCTAAATTCAGTCAATGTATCAAACAATATTAAAGACCACAAATACGTATACAAGCTATTGAAAACTGTTATCAAAGAAGTTGGGGCAGAAAATGTGGTCCAAATTGTCATAGATAACGAGTCGACATTCATGAAAGTAGGGAAACTATTAATGAAGAAGTTTAACATATATTGGATTCCATGTGAGGCACATTGCATCAACTTAATGTTTGAAGATATCAACAAAAGATCTAGTGTTGCATATGTGATAAGTAGTGCTCATAAGATAACCAACTTCATTTATAATCATGATTGGTTACTTGCACAAATGAGTAAGTTCTGTGGTGGAGACATAGTTAAACTAGGAGATATAAGGTTTGTTATGAATTATATTGCTCTTGATAGTCTTCGTAAAAAAAAGGATTGATTTAAAGAAATTTTTTAAGTGATGAATGGGCAACACACAAGCTCAGTCAGACAAACATTGAACGAGATGAGGAGAAATTAATGTTTGACCATTAGTATTGGGATAGAGTGACATATGTTTCATACTTTGAGCTATTATATGTGGTGCTTTGAATTATAGATTTAGAAGTTGTTTCCACAATGTCATTTGTATACGGTCTCATGTAAGTGATGAAAGAGAATATTAATTGTCAACTAGTTGGAGATTGGATCTTCAAAATAATCAAAGATTGTTGGGAGAAAACACTAAGATATCAACTTCTCTATGCAGTAGATACCTAATTTTGATAAGTTATTACTCTTATTTTATTTAATTTTCTCTTACAAAATACTAAATCTAATTAATTTTATTATAGCATACTTCTTGAATCCAAGGTTTCTATATAGGCATGGAGTTGGTAGTGATTCAAGTTTAATTCAAGATATCCATGACATATTAGCTAAATTAGACTCAAATGCTAAATCGATCAATTTGGAAATGAGGTAAATAAAAAACTGTTATTTAACTTAATCTAATCAAATAATAATTTCATTCATCGATTTATTTGAATGTTAACTAAAAAATATGATATTAAAAAATTAAATGTTGAATACATAGTTTGTGTTTTTTTAGATGCAAATAGAGGATCCAGTTATGAAGTGGCGGTTGCAACAAGGTCAACCATGGTGCCCAATGAGTACTATTTCTTAATAAAAAAAAAAATTTGATTATCATTATTGTAAATTCACCACATAAGTATTGATATAATTATGAACTTGGTTGCAATTGAATGGTGCTTCATATATGGGAATCAAATACCTACATTGAGGAAGTTGATCATCAAAGTTCTTTCAAACTGCGTCTTCTTCTGCTTGTGAGAGAAATTAGAGCACGCTAGCTTTCATCCACACAAAGCAACGAAATCATTTAGACTAGCCCCAATTGGAGTAATTAGTTTTTTTTTGTTACTATAATATGAAGTTAAAGTTACACAAAGCTAAAGTTACATGATATGGAGGCAAAAAATGGTTGAGTTGCTGAGAAAGATTATCTTAATCTTCTTGACATTTCAGCGAGCTGGGTAAAGAAGAAGATAATCAATTGTTATAATGGGTCAGACTTATATACTTGAATGATGAAGTTGGAAATCTTGATCCATGAATTGTCACTCATGCTTGAGAATTTGGAGTTAATGTTGAATGCTTGTTGTTCGAAGAAGTTCACACTGAAAGTTTTAGCAAAGATACTAAGGATTCATTTTAGGAAGCATTGATTTCCCACCAAGAGGTTGACTCCACAAGTGCTAGTCAAAGTAGTAGACCTAGCACTATTGGTATTGCTTTTGGTTATGATGGTTCAAGAGGTGGAACTGATGATGGAGGTGATAATGTAGGATGAGATATTGGGGAATGCCAACAAAATCAATATCCAATGAGCCAATTTACCTATGAAAATGATTTCATGCACTACACACAAGATGAAGACCATGACTCTCAAAGAGCTGGTCAGGGCATAGGAACTATTAAGAAGTCCTATAGATGAAGAGTATGAATGATGACACCATATAACGAGGAGTTACTTTCAGACAGTTTTGAATCTATCAATGATGAAAATATCGAAAATTACGGGTATATCGGTAACTTGATTTTATGGATATATCGTATATATTGGAGAAATATTGGTGGATATTTTGAAAAATAAATTTGATAGGCCAAAAATTGATCAGAACTCATGGACATGTAAGAAAAACCTCATAGCAATGTAATTAGAAGTATAATAGACATTTTAAAGTTGTTTTGTTGAAGAATTTGATATATGTATGATATGATTTGTGATATTAAATGTAATTAAATCATGTCGGTCGATAAGAAATATGAATTTTGTAATTGTACACTCATTATGAAGCTTCATGAAAGACTTGATTTAATTAAATATCAATAATTTGTACATATTACATTGTAATGACCCTTTAGTGCCAAAATGAGGACCGATGTGGTTTAATGGAATTGGTAGATGAAAGAACCTTGTCTTCCTGTTAGAGACACTATTGGTACCAACTCGTTAAGCCTCAATAATATTGGTTAAAATTTTTAACATGTCATGCATATATCTCTTGAGTCTTGCCTATTGCCTCTACATGGATAGGATACTCAAGGTTGACCCATGTGTTCATGTCAAATCTTTCTTACATTTGATATAGAACTTGGTATGACATTTGTGTATCAGAGAGATAACTCGGCATGCCATACTCTTCATCAATTGAACTTGAAGGTTGATCATAATCCATCACATAAAGAGGGTAGACGTTAGCCTCATTCGAGGAGTCACTAAATTGAGTTCATATTCTCATAGATTCAAAACTCCTTGAAAATAACTCCTCGTTATATGGAGTCATAATTCGTTATCTTTCTCTATAGGCTTCCCAATAGCTCCTATGCCTAGATCAACTCTTCTAGAGCCATGTTCTTCATTTTGTGTGTAGTACATGAAATCATTTTCACAAGTGAATTGACTTATTGGATATTGACTTTGTTGGCGTTCCCCAATATCTCCTCTTATGTTATCACCTTCATCATCAGTTTCACTTTTTGAACCATCGTAATTAGAAGCAAAAGTACCAACAATGCTAGGTCTACTACTTTGGCTGACACTTGTGGAGTCAACCTCTTGGTGGGAATCCAATGCTCCTTGAAATGAATCCTCAGTATCTTTACTAAAACTTTCACTATGAACTTCTTCGGACAACACACGTTCAACATCAACTCCAAATTCTCGAACATGAGCGGCAATTCGTGGATTAGGATTACCAACTTCATCATCCAAGTGTATAGGCCTGACCCATTGGAATAAATGATTATCTTCTTTACCCACCTTGGTTGAAATGTTAAAAAGATCAAAGTAATCTTTCTTATCAACTCGATCATTTTTCGCCTCCATATCACGTAAATTTAGCTTCATGTTGTAGTAATAAAAAACTAATTGCTGCAATCGGGGGTAAGCCAAATGATTTCGTTGCTTTGTGTGGATTAGAGAAAATGTGCTCCAATATCTCTCACAAGCAAAAGATGTTGCAGTTTGTGAGAGAACTTTAATGGCAAACTTCCTCAATGTAGGTGTTTGGTTCCCATACATGAACCACCATTCAACTGTAAGGGAATTCATAATTATATAAATACTTATGTGATGAATTTACAATAATGATAATCAAATTTTTTTCTATTAAAAAATAGTACTCATCAGGCACCATTGTTGACCTTGATGCAATTGTTGCTCGATCACCGAATACTCTCTTTCCATCTTGAAAAGCACAAATTGTTAATATCATATTTATTAGTAAATGTTCAAATAAAATGATGAATGAAATTATTATTTGATTATATTGAGTAAAATAAGAGTTTCTTATTTACCTCATTTCCAAATTGACTAATCAATTCAACATTTGGGTCTAATTTAGCAAATACATCATGAAATTCTTGAATTAAATCTAGATCACTACCAACTCCAGGTCTATATTAAAACTTTGGATTCAAGAAGGATGCTACAATAAAATTATGTAGATTTAGTATTGTATAAGAGAAAATGAAATAAAATCAAAGTAACAATTGATAAAAATTAAGTACTTGTCGCATGAAGTGGATGTTTTAATGTTTTCTCCCAACAATCTTTGATTATTTTGAAGATCCAATCATCAACTTGTTGACGAATGAGATTCTCTTTCATCATTTGCATAAGCTCGTACACAAACGACATTATGGGAACAACTTTTGAATATATGATTCGAAGCACCACGTATAGTGGCTCAAAGTATGAAACAACATGTGTCACTCTATCCCAATACTAATGATCAAACATTAGTTTTTCCATATCTCATCCAATGTTTGTCCAACTGAGCTTGTGTAGTGCCCATTCATCACTCAAACAATTTCTTCAAATCAACCATTTTTTTAAGACTACTTTCAAGAGCAATATAATTTGTAGCAAACCTTGTAGCTCCTGGTCGAACAATGTCTCTACCACAGTAATTTCTCATTTTTGCAAGTAACCAACCATGATTGTAAATGAAGTTAGTTATCTTATGGTCATTGTGTATCACATCTGCAACTCTAGGTCTTTTCTCGATGTCTTCAAACATTAGGTCAATGCAATGTGCCACACATGGGGTCCAATATAAGTTAAACTTCTTCATCAACACCTTTCCTGCTTTCATGAACGTTGACCCGTTATCTGTGACAATTTGGACCATATTATCTACCTCGACTTCTTTGATAACATTCTTCAATAGCTTGTATCTGTATTTGAGGTCTTTGATATTGTTCGATGCATCGATTGAATTAAGGAACATTGTACTCCCTTTTAAATAGACCATGAAATTAATTATACTTAATCTTATGGGTCCTGTCCATCCATCTGACATTATGGTGCAACCATATGTCTCCCATTTCTCTCTTTGTTGGTTCACATAAGCTTCCATATCTTTGTATTTCATTTCCAAGTACTTACTCTTTATTTCATATGAAGATGGAGGTTCGATTCCCATTCCTACAAATCATATGTAAGAAATATTTGAAACATGACACAAAAGACTATACCTACTCAAGGTATGAAACAATATAAAATTTGAGAACTTAGAAATTATCAACTTGTTGTGCACCAATAATCATATTCTTGAAGTGGAGAGAGTTTGCTTTATTGGGCGTAACGCTATCATAAATGAATAATTTTCTTATTAAGCGTCCCATCGTTTCTTTAATTGAACCACCCTTTAATATGTCTTTAATATTTTTTTATCTTGTTGCAGAAGACTTCTAGAGGGATGGTGCAATAGATGGTGATGGGTCTAAATGTCACGTACTTTGAGATTTTCGCATTATTGGTGCACCACTAGGGTGTGACAACTCCCATGTTTTATGCTTGCTTCTCACAACAATTTCATATTGTTGCCGCTCCCATTCTATTACACGAACTGCTTCTTGATAACCATCCCACTCATCCGGGTGCATATCTACTAGATACATGTACACTTCTTCATCTTCATCATCAACCTCGTCCATGACATGTATGCCTGGCCCCTATAATGCCATGTAATTGGGCCCGAATCTCTTCAATATGTGTAGTTTTCATTGCTTTTGTTTTACTTTTTTTCATGTAACATCTCTCGTATCTCTTCTTTCACTTTGGGTGGCACTGTAGGATACTCTTTGGTGTTGTTATTTAGGTTTCCATGTGCTAAATGATACTTGAATTGATTAATGCCTCCACTCTTCATTAACAATCCACAAAAATTACAAATTGTCCAATTTCGGTTCCCCTCTACTGGTGAACAATACTTCCAAGCTACATCTCGGTTGAACATGCCACTCCCACCACCTCCACCTCCACCTCTACCTCCACCTCTACTTCCACTTGCACTAGCCATTGCAAATCTATTAAACATATACTATTTAATTACAATTGAATAAAAATTTAAATTAAACAAGTAATTAAAAATAAACTTATTGCAAATCTAGTAATCATGTCAATCAAACTTATTGCAAATGCACTAATTAATTATGATTGAAAAAAATTGAAGAAATTGAGAAGTTGCTAATATTGTTAATTAACTTAATAAATTAACTAAACTAAATTAATTCTATGAAAATCTACTAATTCATTCAAGAGTTAAAAAAAATATACTAATTAATTACGATTGAAAATAAAAAAAAAATTGAAGAAATTGGGAAGCTACTAATATTGTCAATTAACTTAATAAATTAACTAAGCTAAATTAATTCTATGAAAATATACTAATTCATTCAAGAGTTAAAAAATGTACTAATTAATTACGATTGGAAAGAAAAAAAATTGAAGAAATTGGGAAACTACTAATATTGTCAATTAACTTAATAAATTAACTAAGCTAAATTAATT
Source organism: Vitis vinifera (assembly GCF_030704535.1). Lineage (NCBI taxonomy): Eukaryota > Viridiplantae > Streptophyta > Magnoliopsida > Vitales > Vitaceae > Vitis > Vitis vinifera. The sequence goes on along the minus strand of NC_081807.1, from coordinate 10,861,635 downwards.
CTATGAAAATCTACTAATTCATTCAAGAGTTAAAAAAATGTACTAATTAATTACGATTAGAAAGAAAAAAAATTGAAGAAATTGGGAAACTACTAATATTGTTAATTAACTTAATAAATTAACTAAGTTAACTTAATTATAAGAAAATCTACTAATTCATTCAAGAGTTAAAAAAAATGTACTAATTAATTACGATTGAAAAGAAAAAAAAAATTGAAGAAATTGGGAAGCTACTAATATTGTTAATTAACTTAATAAATTAACTAAGCTAAATTAATTCTATGAAAATCTACTAATTCATTCAAGAGTTAAAAAAATGTACTAATTAATTACGATTAGAAAGAAAAAAAATTGAAGAAATTGGGAAGCTACTAATATTGTTAATTAACTTAATAAATTAACTAAGCTAAATTAATTATAAGAAAATCTACTAATTCATTCAAGAGTTAAAAAAAAGGTACTAATTAATTACGATTGAAAAGAAAAAAAAAATTGAAGAAATTGGGAAGCTACTAATATTGTTAATTAACTTAATAAATTAACTAAGCTAAATTAATTCTATGAAAATCTACTAATTCATTCAAGAGTCAAAAAATATACAAATTAATTCAAATGTACTAATTAATTACAATTGAAAAAAAAAATTGAAGAAATTGGGAAGCTACTAATATTGTTAATTAACTTAATAAATTAACTAAGCTAAATTAATTATAAGAAAATCTACTAATTCATTCAAGAGTTAAAAAAAAGGTACTAATTAATTACGATTGAAAAGAAAAAAAAAATTGAAGAAATTGGGAAGCTACTAATATTGTTAATTAACTTAATAAATTAACTAAGCTAAATTAATTCTATGAAAATCTACTAATTCATTCAAGAGTCAAAAAATATACAAATTAATTCAAATGTACTAATTAATTACAATTGAAAAAAAAATTGAAGAAATTGGGAAGCTACTAATATTGTTAATTAACTTAATAAATTAACTAAGCTAAATTAATTATAAGAAAATCTACTAATTCATTCAAGAATTAAAAAATGTACTAATTAATTACAAATGAAAAGAAAAATAATTGATGTACTAATTAACGACAATTGAAAAGAAAAAAATTTGAAGAAATAAAGAATATACTAATTAATTACACTTCAATACAAAAATAATTAAAATTTAAAACAAACATACCTTTACAAAAAAAAAAAAAAAAAAAAAGTAACCTTGGGAGCAATGAGAGATTAAAGACGAAATGTGGATGAAATTGGTAAAAAAATGAGCTATTTATAGAAAAAAAAAAGTTGGCCCAAAATAGCTGTTGGATTGAAATCTGGGCAAAATATGACCATTGGATCATCATATAGTTGTTGGGGTTCAATTCTGGCAGTTGGATCACATCCAAATTCAATTTGGACCATAAAATCCACATGAAATTGACCGTTGGAGCTCGGACTAGATTTGGACGGTCAGATCAATGTGGGGAAGCTAGGAGTCATTGGATCAGAGGACCAAGGAAGCAGATTAAGGCGCCCAACTCGAACTAGATCTAGACCGTCAAATCAATGCGGGGAAGTTAGGGTCTATCGGATCAGAGGACCTAGGAAGTAGATAAAGGCATCGGTTTTTTTCAAAAAATCGATGAAAAATTGGCGATACAAACCGAAATTTCGCTGATTAATTGCAATAGCCGATGATTTTTTGAAGATTTTGTCGATTTTTCGCCTGAAGCTAATTTTGTGGCGATTTTGATTGAAATTTAATGAAATTCCTCCCGTCGACATTTCTCCCATTTATTTCGTATTGCCGGTCGTCAAAACCCAAAATTTTGGAAAAAAAAAAAAAAAATTCATCCATGGAATCTATGAGTATAGGGACTCAATTTAGTGACTCCTTGAATGTGGTTGATGTATACCCTCCTTATGTGATGAGTTGGTCAACCTTCAAGTTCAACTAATGGGGAGTATGGTATCTTGAGCTACTCCCATTTTGCACAAATGTCATACCAAGTTCCATATCAGATGTAAGGAGAATTTGACATGAATACATGGGTGAACCTTGAGTATCCTATCTATTTAGAGACAATGTGCAAGACTTTAGAGATATATGCATGGCATGTTAGAATTTTTAACTAATATTATTGAGGCTCAATGAGTTGGTACCAATATTGTCTCCAACAATAAGATGAGGTTTCTTCATCTACCAATTCCAAACCACATTGGTCCTCATTTTGGTATTAAAGGGTAATTACAATGTAATATGCACAAATTATTAATATTTAATGAAATCAAGTCTTTCATGTGGCTTTGTAATGAATGTATAATTACAAAATTCACATTTCTTATTGATCAACATGATATAATTATATCTAATATCGCAAATCATATCATACATATATATCAAATTATTTAACAAAATAACTTTAAAATGTCTATTATACTTCTAATTACATTGCTATGAGTTTTTTTTTTTTTTTTTTTTTACATTTCCATGAGTTTTGATCATTTTAGGCCTTTTGAAATTTTTTTCCAAAATATTCGTCGATATATTTCCTATATAGCCGTAAAATCGAAGTATCAATATATCCGTGATTATTGATATTTTAAACCTTGTTTATGCATGTCATGTTTTAAAAGTTATACTTATTAAATACCTTATATTTTGCAATGAACTTGTTAATTTTCAATATGAGGATGCAAATCAGGAAGACCTTTTTACTTTAGAGCCTAGACAAAAATTACTAAATATGGTGAGGAATACTTATTAATTTTATTACATAATTAATATTGTTAATTTTTAGATCATAAATGTATTTGCATGCAAACTCAATACTTTTAAGAAGAAATTCAAGGAATACGGTCCACGAGATGCTATTTATCCACTACATTTATGGTATGTTCATCCATTATATTTCTTATTAAAGAAAAAAAATGAAACCTAATAAATACTGTGATAGTTTATTTTGCATAGCAAATGATCTTGCATGGTGGTAGAAAATTGTCAAATTCTACCAAGATATTCACATATTATCAAGCCCATGGATGAAATAAAGGATTGTGACAAGGTACATATATGAAGTTGTATTCATATTATAGTTGTAAATAATTATCAATGCTAAAATGTGTGTTTTGTTTAGATACACATATTGATTCATGATAGATGTCTAGATCATTGATATTTGTGTGTGATAAATCTTGATCAATGCAATATTCATATCTTCAATTCATAATCATAAAAAAAAAAAAATGGATCACATGTGAACTACATGTGTGAAAATAGTGGTATATGTCTCACATTTTAATTAATTTTATTACTTTTTAGTGTTAGTTGTTAACTTGACATGTTTTATTTTGCTAAAAGATATAATGATATGAATTAGGTTGAAGAGTGTGCACATTTTTTTAATCTCAATGGGCATGACAAGAATTTATCAAGTTTTTCTATTGAAAGACCTACATGGGTACATGTGCAAGATGATTCGTGCCCAATTGGTGTCTCAGCTGATTCGTATCCAGCTGGTGCTCCTTGATTGAGGGAGTAATCAACAAAATTTATAACCTATTACACCATATACTAGGGTAGCAAAGAAAAAGCTACTATAGCATAGTGGCTCTAGGGTCGTTCACTGGGATGGGTTTTCACTTCACAATTGATATTAATTCAAAGTTGAATTGGTGCCTTTTCCTTTCAAGGTTAGCTTTAAAAGAAAACATAAAGATGTTTGAATGAAAAAGGTTTGGTTTTAAACTAACCAAAAATAGTAACTGATTTTACTTACAAAGAAAAGTGTTTCTTGGAGTTTCAGATCACTAGGCTTAGATTCCTCATACAAAAAGGGAGTTCCGGTCACTTGTTTCTTTTCCTCGCATTAGAGAATTAACATATAGTTAATTCTCCAACCGGTGCTGTACAGATGCTTCCCATTAATGGGTTCAAACACTAAATCCCTCTCACTGATGCACCTTGCAATGGCTCATACCTCTCACCTAGCACTTGCCATTCAAGGTGATCTTTAACCTTGGATTACCCGTCAAAAGCTCGCAAGAGATAACTAATGGATGTCTCCTTGGAGTCCAAAAGCTTACCAAGTGTTGGCTATTCTAGAAAATCCTACCTTCAAACCACCTACCAAAAGCTCGCAAGAGATAAACTGCATCTCCATGGACGGAGATCACTTGCCTTACCTAGTGTTGGGTCAGGTGAATTAAAGGTGTTTTAAGTTAACTAAAAAGATAAAAACCATTAACGGGTCACACTTTCTCTTCATTAAAAATTAAAACAACAAAACTTCCAATTTATGCATTTGGAAACTTACCCGGTTTTCCTCACTCCAAGAGACAAAGAGCCTAGCCTCTCATCCTCTGAGGAAAAATCCTCAGAGTTTGTTTGGCTAGCAAGAAAATGAAAATGAAAGATAAGGAAAAAACAGAGCAAGGCTCTGTATATTCTATATATTTATATATCTATATCTCGTTGGATTACATGATTCTATCTCTATATATCTCTATTACAACGGATGCAAGGGAATATATATAGAGACGTTTTTCTAACCTTCCTAGCTAAGAAATCTTATGGTTGGTGGATTACAAGGAGAAGAATGGAAATTTATACAAAAATATCTGAAGAAAAATATCCAAAAGTGTCGGTCACAAATATCGGGAAGCACTAAGGACCATTTTGCAGGTGAAAACGAGGTCTGCGAGATTTTGCAGACGCACAAAAAGGGCTGCGAAATCACTTCGCAGCAAAAGGCTGATTTCGCAGCGCTGCGAAGTTGGCTTTTAGCTTGCGGTGTTCGGCTTCCAATGTGTTGCAAATATCGGGAAACTTCAGGAGGAATTCCACAGCACTATGCAAAATGGCTGCGAAATCATTTCGCAACAAAAGGGTGATTTCGCAGCCATGCAAAATTCTTCCTTCAGCTTGGAGTGATTGGATTCCAATGGCTGTAACTCCTTCATTTCAACTCCGAATTGCACACCGTTTGAAGAGTCGGATTCTTGACTTCCTGAGATTTGAAATGGTATATAGCATCTAGAAAATGGACTTCGGGAAGTGCTCCAAAAGTGCAAAAGAAGACTGCAGCTGCTGTCCTCTATTTTCTTCACTCTGTTTTTCCTCTCTCTGTTGTTCTTTCCTTGCATACTTTGAACGACTTTGGCAAAGGGCCATGGAGCTCCCAAGCTTGGTTCTTCATTAATTTGAGCTTCCAAAAGCTTTGCCATGAACTATATACAACTCTCCCTCATTCTTGGATTGCTTTGGTGATCAAAAAGCTATCAAAAACACCAAAACTTAACACAATTTGATTAGAAACGATTGCAAGGGTCCTTAACATGTCAATTGAGTTAAAAGGCAATAACTACTACTCAAAAGTGTTTAAAAGAGTTAATTACAAGCTATGAAATAGCACTTTTTGAGTAGTAATCACAAGATAATGGGTAAACAAGTATAACTATTTTATCAAATATAATGTGTTCAAAATAATATTACTATGTACTAAATAGATAAATTTTGTCTCATTGTTTATGTTAGGTGGGATTATGGAGCATATGTCATTAATCATATACAAAAATTAGAATACAGGGACTCAAATTCAACCCCTCTCCATTGGGAGTCTACACTTGCAAGGCACAAGTCGACAATTGAATTAGTGTTTGATGATGAAAATAGTGAGAAAGCCATAATACTAAATAAAATTCATAATCATACAAAAAGCAAGAGAAGAAGAGTATAGAATACAATCAAGAGTTGATTTTTTGTCTACATGATTTTTTACATTGTAGTAGCACTCATTGGTTTTGATATGAAGAACTTGATCTCAAAAATCCAGATGTAAAGTGGTTCATAGTAACCTACATTGAAAATATTTATAGTTATATATATGACTAAATATTAAATGCTTAGGAACTTCATTATATGGACAAATGATATGTGGTTTAAATAAGTTACTATATGACTTTTACTTGGTTTGTGAAGTAATTCGGTGGATGTAACCAGAGCCATAAATCACATAAGCTTGTTTCTAGACTATTCTGAAATGTGCCAAGTGTTTCCTGTAATATGATTTAATTTTTCAATTACTCTCATAAAGAATATTTTGCACATGATAATAAAACTTACAAAAAAAAAATGTTAAACTTTTATTTTGAGAAAATTCATTTGTCTCATGTCTTATCTACCTTCCATGTTGTGATTTAGTAATGAAGGCATGTCTCCCTATATTAACATAAATGATATTTTCTTTCAATTTATAGAATGATATATATTTTAGATAAGTTACTTTATGACTCTTGCTTGGTTTGCAAACTAATTTGGTGGATGTAACCCAAGCCATGAATCATATAAGCTTGTTTCTCAACTATTTTGAAACGTGCCAATTGTTTCATGTAGTATGATTTAATTTTTCAATTACTTTCATAAAGAATATTTTGTACATCGTAATAAAACTTAATAAAAAAAATGTTAGACTTACATTTTGAGTAAACTCATTTGTCTCATGTCTTGATCGACCTTCCATGTTGTGATTTAGTAATGAAGACATGTCCCCCTATATTATCATGAAAAAAATCAATTTTTTCTTTCAATCAATTTAACCAAATAAAAATAAATATAAAGTGAATAATTAATAAATCTAGTGATGAGTTTGAATATACCATTTCTCCAATTGAATCTTCAATGTGGATGGATGCATTATGAATCTTAGCAAACTTTGGACATTTCTGAACAGTGTGTCCTATTTTCTTACATTTCTCACAACGCCTTGGTTTCTTACATTTGTCTTTTAAGGTACCTGGATTATCTTTGGTCTTCATAGTGTTAAGATCTTTAACATGGTGTTTTGTAGCTTTCAAATCTTCTCGTTCACCTTCTTCCATTGAATTTTTACAAAGTTCTTCCATTTGATAAGTGAGTCTTTGAATTTCACATCTAGCCTCTTTAAAAGTTTTTTCTGATTGAGATGCAAAATAAGACATCCATGAGCACATAGAGCTAAGTGCACCATATTGTATGATGTTAGTTGCATCGCCTTGACTTTCATAGTCATGATGAACTTGGACCATTTCTTTTGCTAACTTAGACCACCTTTTCATAATACAACTCTCAGGTATTTCTTCAAGGTGTTCTATCTTCATTACAACAATCATGTGGGGATATGAAAAACCAACTGACTCAAACATTATACAAGTACATTTCATAGACTGATCACCATTACCATAACATACTTTCCATAACTTGTCAGGGCTTCTAAACTTGGTCAATGGATGGATATGATAACCTCCATGATTTTTTGTATTGACAAGGAAAAACAATTTTGCATTCTTCATCTCATCCCTAAATTTGAGAAAAAATTGCCTTGTGAAAATAATCTTTGCATGTTTCTCAAGTGCATAGAGTTTGGTTGTTAGAATAGTTGAAGAATGGTGTGTCTCAAACTCTACATTTGCCTCATTATGACGAATATGTGAGAATGCTCTATCAAAATGCTTCACAAACTCAAACAACTTCAAACGAGTTTTAAGGAAATGATTCAGGTATGCATTCATGCTTTCACACCTTTGTGTGCTTTTCACACTTGAAAAAAAAATGCCCCCCTTAAATGATCTTTTGCTTATTTGGAACGCTTAATATATATATTACCCACTTATGTCCATGAAGAATAAACATTTCCAACAAATCATTTCATGCACATTCAAATTCTTTAATGATGTCTTCCATGAACATGCACTTAGAAAAATGACTAGTAAAATCTTTGACATGGACATTAGTGAATGCATTGCGTTGAATATGCTAAGCACATAATCGATGACAAGAGTATGAAAATATCCTCTTAATGGTTTTATGCATTGCTTTATCCCCATCAGTAATAATAGAAAGAGGCCTCTTGTTATTCATTGCATCAAGAAATGTCTCCAAGACCCATGTATAAGTGCTAGCACTCTCATTTACCAATAATGCACATCCAATCACTATAGTTTGATGGTGATGGATAATGCCAACTAGTATGACCACTAGATTTTTATAAGCATTAGTCTGATAAGTTGTATCAAATGCTAACACATCTCCCAAACAAGTGTAATCCAATCTACTTGTAGAATTTGCCCAAAATAGGTTTGCTAAACGATCGTCTTCATCAACATTGTACTTGTAATAAAAAGATGAATCCATTTCAATCTTTCCACAAAAGCAAGCCAAAGCACCCTCTGCATCACCATCTCTTATTTGAACTCTACGATTAACATCAACATTGTTATATAGATATTTTTTTTTTTTTTTTATTTGTGAAGCCAACATTGTTACATCTACCTGATTGTTGCTCCATGTAATCCATAATTTGGCTAGTTCTCATGCTAACACCTTGCATTGTATTCAATTAAGTGTTATTTGCATTTTGCATGATCGTATGGGATCAAAGGAATTTGATATTTTTTTTGTTCCACCAAAGGATGATTATGATCAGTCATAAACTCCTTCACAATCCACTTGTTCATTTGTTTGTTAAACCTAATCTAAAATGTTGGCTCACAACCAACTCTAGTTATTGCCTTAGGTTCTCGTTTTTTATTTTCATTCTCTAAACACACTCTTTGTCAATATCCTTATTTCGAGCAAACCCACTTATGAGATATTATATTTTGATTCTTATCTCGTTCAACATCATTCTTTCTAACAACGAATCTAGTAATGTTAGGAAGTAAATTATAAAATTCTTCTGCCTCTTCTATTGAGTTGAACTTCATTTTCCATACATCTTCAAGTGTTAAACCATTCAAAATCTTCTCTAAACCTTGCATGACCTCTTCATTAGACTCAATTTTCATATTGTTATCATATTGGTAACTAAAGTCTTCATCATTCAAATCGATAATGAATTCCTTTCCTCTGCCTTTGTCCATCATATCTATGACAAAACTGATATATAAAAGAAAAAGTAATTAGAAAATTACATTATCGAATCATATTTGTTATCAATTTGGTTTTTTTTTTTTAAAAATATTTTTATATCATTTCATACCTTGTTTAACATGTTTCATATCATTTATCAAATTCGTTCATGTCTTTTCTCACTTTTTTTTTAAATAAAGATATGAATAAAATTTTATAATCCCTAAATACAAAAAAAAAATGATATAAAAATATTGAATTTGATAACAAATAACTAAATTATCTTAATTTGTTTAATAAAATTTTTTTACCTTCTTTCACATTGTTCGTACCATCTCTTAGAATATTCGTACACTCTATCATAATATTCATATACTCTCTCACATTGTTCGTACCCCTTTTCACAATGTTTATACCCCCTCTCACATTGTTCATACCCTCTCTCACATTGTTCATACTCTATCTCATATTGTTTGTATTCTATCTCACATTGTTTGTACTCTCTCATAATGTTTGTATTTTCTCTCACATTGTTCATACCCCTTCTCACAGTGTTCGTACCCTCTCTCACATTGTTCATACCCCATCTTACAATGTTTGTATCATCTCTCACAATGTTTGTACCTTCTCTCATAATGTTCGTACCCCCTCTCACAATGTTCGTACCCTCTCTCACATTGTTTCTATCTTCTCTCATAATGTTCGTACCCCCTCTTACAATGTTCATACCCTCTCTCATATTGTTCGTATCTCATCTCACATTGTTCGTACCCCTTCTCACAATGTTCATACCATCTTTCATAATGTTCATACCCCCTCTCACAATGTTAGTACCCCCTCTCACATTGTTTGTACCCTCTCTCACATTGTTCATACACTATTTCACATCATTCATACCTCATCTCATATTTTTTTGTACCATCTCTTACATTATTTGTACTATTTCTCACATATTTTGTACCATCTCTCACATTGTTTGTACTCTCTCTCACATTGTTTGTCCCCCTTCTCACATTATTTGTACCCGTTCTCATATTGTTCGTACTTTGTCTCACATTGTTTATACCCTCTTTTAACATGACATTTCTATCCACAAAAGTTATATTTAAATAAATAAAAAAAGAATCAAATTTTACCTTTAACACTTGTAATCACTTGGAATCTTTCATATAATATCTTCCCAAGAAACAAAAATTCTTATTTTCCTTCTTTAAGATATATAAAACTTCATCTTCAAATTTAATCTATGAATACAAAAAAAATGATATAAAAATATTGATGACAATTTTATAATAAATGACTAAATTGTCTCAATTTGATTAATAATAACTCATAAAAATTCAAAAATCTAAATCTTATAAATCATTACATATTTAAATGCTATTTAACATGACATTTCTACCTACATAATTTATATTTAAAATATATATATATATATATATATATATATATATATATATATATATCAAATGTTACCTTTAACACTTGAAATCACTTGAAATCCTTCATACAATATCTTCTCAAGAAACAAAAATTCTAGTTTTCCTTCTACAAAAAAATGATATAAAAATATTAATAATAATTTGATAACAAAAGATTAAATTATCTTAATTTGATTAATAATAAACTCATAAAAAAAATTCTAAAATCTAAATTTTATAAATCATTACATATTTGTTATATTTAACAAAACATTTCTACCTACAAAATTTATATTTAAATAAAAAAAATATCAAATATTACATTTTACACTTGTAATCACTTGAAATCCTTCATCTTCTTCATGGAATACAAATTTTTTTCTTTTCTTCCTCAAAAAGTTTCAAACTAGATCTTCAAATTTGATTTATCAAAACACATCCCACATATTTTCTAATACGACAGTTGAAACTATTTCATTTTCATATTAAATTAGTATCCCTTTTCATATATTTGAATAATGAGTGTATAAAGGTAGTTGGTAGGATTTTCTTTTTTTAGATAAATGTTAGGTAGTTCATTAAATAACAAATTATATTTGATATTTAATAATAAATTATAAAAAAAGTTATAATATTTAAATATGTATGAGATGCATGCGATTATTTCTCACCAATAGGTCATCTTTACTGGTTTCATAAGTTTTTATTTTTTATTTTTCAATGACATGTACTTTACACATGTCATGTTATTATTGGGGACAAATGTAGGTAGGTACCTCCAAAATAAATAGTAGATACCAAAAAACAACCTATAAAACAAACATATACCTTACAATGAATCAAAAGGAACTTTTCCTCTTGACTTTTTGTAGGCCTTAACTTTTTAGTTACATTCCTTCCCATGCTATCCTTTACACCCAACATTGGGACAAAAGCAATCTAAACGGGTCCATTGATTAACCCTAACACCACTCAAATGTACAGGAATGTATTAGACTAGAAAGACTTAAATTTGTAGTTCAGATGATTGTTGTTGACCTAAATAAAATTGGTGAATTCGTTTTTGATAATATTTATCGAGACAATGATGTGTACCATTTGTGAGTGAACTACATAACAAATGGTATGTATACCACATTTTTAATTACTAATTCTTCATTTTATTTCATTACAATTTAGGTTGGACTATTATTGAACTTTTAGAGACAAGAATTTTCTTAACATGTGAAATCATTATTTATTATTTTAGTGATGCATATTAATTGACTATTCATGCACCTTGTTCGTGGGTTTTAACAGTTTGTTTTTTTATTTTTTTTATTTCAAGTATTTTACCTCTTGTTTTTCTAGATGAAGGTTCATAAGTTCTTTAGACTTGTTTAATTATGTAGAGGAACTAGTATATAAATAATCAATATAAAATGTTACAATTTCTTCTTAAATCTATGTTTCTATAGTAAAAAGTTCATCGTAAGTTTCTTTTATAGCAAACTCATACTCACTCAAGTATTTAAGAGAGGTTAGTTTCTTAACATCTTTAGTTAGATCTTTTACATTTTGGATTCATATTGGACATAAAATCCAAGTATTACACTTATACATTTTGGATTCATATACTTATATTTTTTTTCCTTTCTAAACTGCAATTATAAGCCTTAAACTTAGTATGATTTTTTTTTCCAAAATTTTAAATATGTTATATATTTAACTTAAATATATGTGAAGTATGTCTATGGAAATTATTAACAATTATGAGAACATATGTACATTGCCCACCACCATATCAGGGTTTCAACTCCTAATAACTCGTTGTATATGAATTCGAGGTTAGTCTCATCTTGCATAAGGGTTTGCCTCAAATCCATTGCACAATTGAACTCTAATTCCCTTATCTCCACTCTCGTGGCTTCTCAATTGCACAAGATAGTTATCCACATATCACAAAATTTAGTACACTTAGTGCATTGACGAACCCTAAGAGATGGAATTGAAGCTAAGAAGGAAGAACACTACAAAAGAAATGACTTTTGTTGTGATATTTTAGGTTTTTTGAGAGAAAAGGTCTTGATTGAATGGTTGGGTGCTTGATAAAGTCAAGGGTCGTGTCATAGAGGGAAAATTAAAGACTAGAAAATCAAGGAAAATGTTGATATGATATTTTACTTTTCAGCTGGAGAAGAAAAGAAGAGAGAAGAGAGAGAAAACTAGAGAGAGAAATAAAGAGTTTTAATTGGTTTATCTCAAGCCATTAGAGATGATAGTGGAAAGATAAAAAATCAAATAAATAAATAAATTTTCAAAAAATTTATAAAAAAATCCTTTGAAGACACAAGAGGTAAAATACTCATCGATTCAATAGATCTATGCTACTAAATCCTATAGCACTTGATGCATGTTATATAGTAACCTCACATTCAACCGAATGCATTAGCTAACCTTGTCTACTTAGAAGCCTCATCTTGAGCAGCTTTCAGAGTGATATAGTAGAATTGACAATCAATGTAAAAGGGGATAGAAAGCGCTAGGTTAGGTTAAGGTTTGGAGCAAGAAGCTTCAAACTCTAAGCTCTTTCAAGATGGTCATCAGGTTTTGATATGATAAAGCGAGCATCCTTAGATATGATAAGCAACCTTGACATATAATTTAAATGATGTAACTTGACTTGTAAATTATAAGTCATGATAGACTTAGATATTCTATAAAAACAATACATTGACTTATAATTTTAAGTCAAGATAATCTCTCATAAGCCATGCTTATCATTTTCCATTTACACATATGTCATAATTGCTTATGGTTAAATTGTACAAGTCTTTACTACCCATTAAAATAGCATACCATGACATATGCTTTTTTAAGTCTAAGAAAATATATGTCAACATAAGCAAAATAATAGGACATTCAGAACCTAAGTTTCCTGCCCAAACTCTCTCTTGCCCGAGTGCCTAAAACAGTAGGAGACCAAAGAAAATGGAAAAGTAACCTCGTCTTCATCTCCATATCGAAACCAAACGCTAAGTTTCCTTGTTTTCTTCTCAATTTGGGAAATGAAAAAAACCCTAACCTGCCTTTACTTCCTCATTGTATGAAACCAAAAAATCCTAAACTCTTTCTCTCATTCTAAAACGTCTACACCTTGTTTTCTTTCAATTTTGGAACCTAAAAAGCCCAAATAATATTGAAGAAGGCTTATAGGGTTGGAATCTAGAAGAGACAGAAAGCGTGGTAAATGGCCAGCTGGACTGCTAATCTCGAACTCTCTTCCATTCGCTATGCCTTGCAGCTCAGTCCTCAGGGCCAAAAATAAAAAAAAATAAAAAAATAAAAAATCAGATTGTTGTGACAGAGGATGGCCTAGAGTGAGATTGCTTAGGCATGAAAAAACTGAGAAGCCTGGAAAACTCCTTTTCAATAATCAATTGTTCTTCATAATTTTGGTTTTATCATGATTTATTATTTAGAAAATTTAAAATAAATCAAATTTGATCCTTGATAATTTACATACATATGAGTATCTTTATTTTATATCTATTAGATTCATTGTAATGTGAATTTTTGTGTTATTGTAATATGAATTTAGTTATATATTATTGTAATCATGGCGTATAGGCTATTCATTTGAATCATCATCTGACCATAAGACAAAAGCTTATTCACGAATTCAATTTAATAAAAACTTTTAATTTTTTTTTCTTGAGAACTTGAAAACTCATTAAAAATTTAATAAAAACTTCTCCATTCATTTAGTTAATTTTATCAAAAAGGTTTATAAATGCACTTGTTTTAACATTTTTTTTATTTTATAAATTTGAACCTTAAGCCATAACTTCATGATTCCCACCTGCTTTTAAGGTCTTTCTAATGTTTGATATTGTAGGTTAAGTAGTCAAAGTCCTATTGCTCGGGTAAGAAATTTATGCTCACGCACTACCAATTGAGAAGAAAGATTTCATTGCTAAAATGGGCTTCGGGGGATTCATCCAATTAGCTTGCAAAGAGCTCAGTTATGAACTAATCTAGTGGATCATTGCCAATTATGACATTGGCTACCACCCCACTTATATATGGCCACAAGAATTGTTGCCCTGGTAACTCTTGAAGATGTGAGTGAGATCGTAGGCATCCTAACCATTGGTGTGGACGTTGTTGTTCATAATAGGAGAGCAATGACAAATTGCACTTACAACATGTAGTTGTTGGAAGAGAACCTCCATAATCTACCCATTGGTGAGGAATTCAAAAACTCAATAGGATGCATGACTTATGGGACACAATTTGGGATAGTGATGTTGTTGTCCAGAAACAATTAAGTGAAGTTTATCCTACAATTCCTAGAGGATGGAATCAAGGACTACCGCAATAGTCACCCAACATATATTAAGGGCTACATGTTGTTCCTTCAGGTACATCCTATCAATTTACACAATGTTGCAAAACCAAAAGGAATGTAATATTAGATTTAGACATACTAATATTATTATTAGATGTTTTTCTATTCACTTTGTTACATACCATTAAAAATAACTTAGAAACTTGTTCATGTTCACATTCTAGTTGTGAAATATTTACGTTACCAGTCATTGTGCAAAAAAAAAAGAAAAAAATCATAAGTTGATCATTAAGTTGTACTCCTTTATGTTGTCCTTTGATACAAATGGAATGTCATTCATTTATTAATCAACATGTGTGTTACTCAAATAATATAGCACACTAAAGTACTTAGATTCGGGTAGGAATTTATGCAGTCCACTGCCTTATCATTTTAAATGATTGTATAATCTCAACATCCATTTGAATGGACTGAGATAGCACGATAGGTGGCATTCATGAAGAGTGGACCCTACCATTCATTTTTAATGTTGCTGATTTTTTAATTTCTCTTGTTACTCACTTATATTTTAATCCCATCTCTTAGCTTTTTTATATGGAAAAATTTCGAATGCCCTCGGTCGATGTTCAAGTGACACGTCCGTGAGCTGCAGCATGGAGAGATGACCTTATTAAAAAATGATTAGCCGGGAAAATCCACATGTTCAGCAGATATTGTCACTTGGATGTATGCTTCCAAGCCTCCCGTTGTTCTATTATGTAACACTTGAATAACAACTTGGGCATAAATTAATTTTCTGTTTTACTTCACATGCAGTTGGTAAACCAAGAACAAATGCCTTCAGAAAGTCATTATGGCCCTTGCTTTCGCTTTGGCATGCAATGTTGTGACACTCCACTCTAGGAATTTTGTTGGCCCTCGCTCACATACATCACCACATATTGAAGGCGAAAATGATGATGGCACAAAGAATGACGACCTTCTCCCCATGTGGTTGAACCACCTAGTGCAGCCATCACTCCACTGTCTATTTCCATTATGAAAATGAAAATGAAATAAAATGACTTTTTTATTTTAATATAAGATATAAGATTGAAAAACTCGCTTCTTATTAGGATTAACCCATGGGAATTTATAAATAAAAATGAAAAGAGATTAATGAAGTGCAACTCCTTGAGAGTTGTGATGATGACGCCTTACACTACTACAAAAATAATTTATGGTGTCACTATTTATGGTGTCACTTTTAAAATAATGACACCATAGGGTTTATAATTAATAAAGGTGACGCATCATATAAAAAATCTTCAATTGAGGTAGTTAGATGATGTTAGTTTTATATTTAGAGTGTCATTTATCGGGAAGTGACATCATATAAAATAAATTTTTTTAAGCATTATAACTTAATGAGCCCACTTTTAGAATTAATAATGAGGGATAATATATAAAAAGTCCATTTCCATATGTCACCCACAATCCAAAAAATCTCAATATATAAACCCTATATATAAAACCATAATATTCTTCTACCTTTCTCTCACCCATAGTCAACACGCTCACAACCGGTATTCTTCACTTTGTGGACTCCCAGGTAACCCAAAATCTCTTAGATCTATCATTTTTTTTCTTTTATTAATGTCATTATATTAATTGTTTCAACATCTTTGTATTATGTTTTTTGTGAATTATGTTTTCTTGAGTTGTAGGGAAGAAAAACTTAGGTTTAATCTTCTAGCATAGAAGAAAAAATTGTAGATTAATTGATTTTTTTAATCTAAACCAAACACATGATCAAGTCCTTAAAAAAAAGTGAAAAACAGGAAAAAATGAATGATTTTTAATGAGTAAATTGTGTGAGAATGAAGGTACAGAAATCACTCATATAGTGAACATTTCCTTGTTTGAAATCATTGTATTTCTCCATGTGAACCTTTCCGTCCAATATAACTAGCCTAAAGAATGCTAGGTCATTCACTGCTTCCATCATCTCTTTGGTGATTCCGGTCTCCGCCCATGGCCGGAGATCCTCGTAGCTCCTCAGGAAGTAGTCCGGGCATGCATTACCGGAGAAAGGGTGCTGTTTGGTTGAGATTGTAAATTTGTGCTTAACAAGATCGAAACCCTCTCATATTTGTCAGATCGAAATTCAAACTGACCGGTGTTGGGATTATTGTTTGCAGCCTCTTCTACTGGCTCTTGATTTAGCCTCCGCGAAAGTCATGGAGTTAGCGCTGGAGTGGTTGTTCAAGTTGTATTCGCTGGGGCTGATCCACGACGTGATTGATGGGAAGGGGATTGATTACTACTCAAAAAGTGCTATTTTATAGTTTGTAATCAACTCTTTTAAACACTTTTGAGTAGTAGTTATTACCTTTTAACTCAATTGACATGTTAAGGACCCTTTCAATCATTTCTAATCAAATTGTGTTAAGTTTTGGTGTTTTTGATAGTTTTTTTATCACCAAAGCAATCTAAGATGAGGGAGAGCTCTATCTAATCTATGGCAGAGCAAATGGAAGCTCATTTATAGGAAGAATCCAAGCTTTGGAGCTTTGTAGTCCTTTGCCAAAAGCAAATCAAGAATGCAAGGAGGAAAAACAGAGAGAGGAATCTAACATGAAGAAATTCAAGAGGACAGAAGATGTAGGATATATTTCGAGCATTTCCTAGAGTCCATTTTAGATATACTATATGTTGTTTCAAAGCTCGGGAAGTCAGAAATCCAACGCTTCAAACAGTGTGCAAATTGGAGCTGAAATGAAGAAATTATGGCCATTGGAAGACAATCGCGCCTAGTTGAAAGACAATTTCACAAGTTGCGAAATCACAATAGTCAACTTGCGAAATCAAGGTCCAACTTGCGAAATCCACCTGTGTACTCCTAGATATTTGCGACCGACTCTTTTAGATTTTTTTCTTCAGATATTTGTTGTTTAAATCCCTATTTTCTCATTGTAATCCACCAATCATAGGATTCCTTAGTTAGGAAGTAAAAAGGAAGGGTGAATAACCTTTCTATACATCTATTGTAATTTTTCTTTTTAAAAAGATCTCGGGAGTTTTTTTTCTCAAAGACCAACTTTTGTATAGTTTTGAAGAAAGTAATATACAGAGCTTTGCTCTGCCTTACCTACTCATTTTGATTGTATTTTTCTCACTAGCCAAACAAACTCTGAGGATGTTTCCTCAGAGGATGAGTGGCTAGGCTTTTTGTTTCTTGGAGTGAAGGAAGCTGGGTAAGGTTCTGAATGCAAAAATTGGAAGTTTTGTTGTTTCAGCTTTTAATGAAGAGAAAGTGTGACCCGTTAATGGTTTTTATGTTTTTAGTTAACTTAAAACGCCTTAAAATCACCTGGGCCAACACTTGGTAAGGCAACTGGACTCCGTCCATTGAGTTACACTAGTTTATCTCTTGCAAGCCTTTAGGAGGTGGTTTAAAGGTAGGATTTTCTAGAATAGCCAACACTTGGTAAGCTTTTGGACTCTAAGGAGACATTCATTAGTTATCTCTTGCGAGCTTTTGACGGGTAATCCAAGGTTAAGAATCACCTTGAATGGCCAATACTAGGTGAGAGGTATGAACCATTGCAAGATGATCCAGTGACAAGGAATTAGTGTTTGAATCCATAAAAGGGAAGCATTTGTACCACACCGATTCGGGAAACAACTATATGTTAAATCCCCAATGCGATGAAAAGATTCAAGTGACCGGAACTCTCTTTTTGTAATAGGAACTTGAGCCTAGTGATCTAAAAACTCCAAGAAACACTTTTCTTTGTAAGTAATTTCCATTATTATTGGTTTCACCTAAAAACCAACCTTTTCAAACATCTTTATGTTTTCTTTTAAAGCTAACAGTGAAAAGAAAAAGCACCAATTCATCTTTGAATTAATATTAGTTGTAATTTGAAAACCCATCCCAGTGAACAATCTTAGAGCCACTATGCTATGCTAGCTAAGGCTATCCTAGTACATGGTGAAATAGGTTTATAAATTTTGTTGATTACTCCCGTCTGAGGACCTAAATCAAGGTACACCAGTTGATTGAACACCAATTAACAGGACATACACCAACTGGGCACGAATCAGGGATGATAAAGGCGATGCAGAAATCGGCTAGGAGCGGCGAGGACGCGATCGACCTCGCCGTGCTTAAGGTTCTTCCCTCTGTGGTTCGATCACCAGTGGTGGAAGTTCCGAATGGGTCTGAATGTGATGGAAAAATATTGAATAGATTTTGATTTCGTGATTTCTTGATTTCTTGATTTCGTGATTTCATGATTTCTTGATTTCTTGATTCCTGCACTTAGAATACCAATTCCATACCATTACATTGATTTCAAACAAAAAAACCCAGATTTTTTTCAATTTTCTCCATTATTTTGAAAATCAACCATCATTTTCTTCTTTTATGACTTCTAGACCTGAGAATTTCCTTAGGTATGTAGGTAAGGACCGTGTGGTTTCTCCATTGGTACTACCTTGAAAACGCAATTTCAAAGTGCAATGACTCGAGTCAACATAACCTTTGAATTGCCCCACCTTTGTGGGGACTTGGGCATTTACTCACGGAATCACTAAAATAGAATTGTCTTTTCAAATTTTATTTTATTTTATTTTTCTACAGGCTAGCTAGAAATATCTATGGTTGGATTTAATTTATTTGTACCTTAATTTAGGTGATATTTGTTAAAACTAACACTTAGAAATTAAATTCCAAAAATACCCCTGAATCATACCGTGGGGAGCGATGCCCCCCCGTACCCCCCCAACTCAGGCATTTGCTCATTTTTCTCCATATTTCTTTCACTCAAATATGAGCCACATGCAACAATATCAAACCTTCACACAATTATTGGTTTATTAAGGATGAGAGTGAAAAACTCATATTTAATACATTTGCCAATCAGGCTTGTATTTCTATGGTTGTGGGCAAATATGACCCATTACAATAACATGGCAAGTAGAAGTCTTAGATGACCATCTTCATCAACCTTTTACTTTATCCTAACATGATTATGATGTCAACCAATTACATACTTATTAATGAACTCTTTGGAAATGATAAGCTAGAAATATTTATTTCAAAGTGGGGCCATTCCTCTCACCATGAGATACATAACCCAACTACCCAAATCCCATGTATGGTGGTTTTCACAGTAAAAAAAATGACTCAAAAACTTTCAATTCAATATATAGTCTGATATAATATTTTTATAAATATTTTGGACTAAATTATGAATTTATGGTCCCACGCGGCTTCAACTACGGATAGGTCTATTAATGCAAACAAAAAGACTAGTACTTTTGATAAATTTTAGTATTTATAAATTAAAATTTTAGTACTTAAATTTAATATTTGTAAATTATATAAATGACTTTCAGCATGTAATATATATAAATACACATGTTCATACTTGAAATATTGCATTTTTTTGGATTATTAGTTTAATTTAATGGAGATGAATATTTAGTTGAAAAGTTACAATGTATTATTGAAAATATGACTTGATAGTTGATTATGGATATGTGTCATTTTTAGTATAAAAAAAAAAATTAAATCTGTAACATTTTATATTGATAATATATTATTTTTGTAACAGGTTCAAATAGTAAGCAATTCATTATCAAAGAAGTCACTGAAAGTGTAAGTGTATGTTTATTTATTGCATGCTCTTATATAGTATCAATTTTAAGGAAGATAAAATTACCTTGTAAAGGTAATTAAATCTTTATATATTTTAATTTTTTTTCTATATATTATGCTTTTGAAGCTTGTTTAATTAAACATATTAGTTATTTGACAAACTTTTCACAAATGTTTTGTATACTTATGTGTTTTATTTTGTTACAAAGTTTTATGCATAATACTTATGTATATTTTTTCACAAACTTTTTACAACTATTTTGTGATTTAATGCATATTAATTTTTGTTCTTGTCTATATAAGCTACATTTAGTTATTTAAATATATCCAATATTATGTTGAAGAAAGATGTACTTAACTTTTTTTGTTCTTAATATTAACAAGTTTTGCAGTTCTCTTGTTTAGGATATATATTCCATTATTTTAATTGAAATGGAAAATCGAGAATGGATGTCAAAAGATAGAAGGTCAGTTGAGTATGATGAAGGAGTTGAAAACTTTATCAATTTTGCATTAGCACATTCAACCAACCATACCTCTATCAAATGCCCATGCTTATGTTGTGGAAATCTATTATGTCAAACTCCTTAAGTCATTAGAGAACATTTGTTCTTTAATGGAATAGATCTCAGTTATCGAGTATGGTATTGGCATGGAGAAAAGGGTCCCAGTGAAGGATTTTCAAATGTCTCACAACAACGTTATGACAAATGCGAGTATAATGATGTTGCTGACATAATAGATATGGTTAATGCTGCACAAGTTAATTGTATGAATGATTCCCAAGCATTTGGAAGGTTACTTGAAGATGCAGAAAAACCTTTATATCCTGGATGCATGAAATACACAAAGTTGTCAACATTAGTAAAACTTTACAACTTAAAAGCACGTTATGGTTGGTCTGACAAAGGATTCTCATAATTGCTTCAGTTGCTTGGAGATATGTTGCCATTGAATAATGAGATGTCGTTTTCCATGTATGAAGCTAAAAAGACTTTCAGTGCTCTTGGTATGGAATATCAAAAAATTCATGCATGTCCTAATGATTGTATTTTGTATAGAAACCAGTATAAGGATGCTATTGCATGCCCAACTTGTGGAAAGTCAAGGTGGAAGATAAACAATGAGGGGAGAAAGATTAAGAAGGGGGTTCCTGCAAAGGTTTTGTGGTATTCTCACCAATCCCTAGATTCAAAAGGATGTTCCAATCCTCAGAAACCGCTAAGCATCTTATGTGGCATGCCAAAGATAAAGAATATGATGGTAAACTACGCCACCCATCAGACTCCTTAGCGTGGAAACTAGTTGACCATATGTGGCATGATTTTGCTTCTGAACCGCGAAACCTTAGACTAGCACTCTCAACAGATGGTATAAATCCTTATAAGTCTATGAGCAGTAGACATAGTTGTTGGCCTGTTATATTGATCATATACAACCTTCCTCCTTGGTTGTGCATGAAAAGGAAGTTTATGATGCTATCATTATTGATCTCAAGACCACGACAACCTAGTAAAAATATAGATGTTTACTTGAGTCCATTGGTGGATGACCTTAAAACTTAGTGGGAAAAAGGAGTTGAGACTTATGATGCACACTTGCGTGAGGTTTTTACTTTAAAGGTCATCCTTTTATGGACAATCAATGATTTCCCTGCATATGGAAACTTAGCTGGTTGCACTATGAAATGATATTATGCATGTCCAACATGTGAAGAAGGAACATGTTCCAAAAGATTAAAGCATAGTAGGAAGAACTCATATATGGGTCACCGACGATTTCTTCCACGTAACCATCCCTATCATAGACAAAAGAAGGCATTCAATGGTGAACAAGATTTTAGGATTCCTCCTAAAATTTTGAGTGGGGAAGAAATACTTGAAAAAGTTGATCTCATTCCTATATCTTAGGGAAAAATGAAGATAAAATCTCTTGAATTTGATGTGAACACAAATTGTTGGAAAAAAAAGTCCATATTTTTTTAGTTAGAATATTGGAAATATCTTTATGTCCGTCATAACTTGGATGTTATGCACATTGAAAAGAATGTCTATGAGAGTATTATTGGCACTTTGTTTAACATCCCAAGGAAAACAAAGGATGGACTTAATGCTCGACTTGACCTAGTTGAAATGGGTTTAAGCTCTGAACTTTTCCCAAGAGTTGACTTGAAACAGACCTACCTTCCTCCTGCATGTTATTCACTATCCAAAAAAGAGAAAAAATTAGTTTGTCAAATGTTGTCTAATTTGAAGGTCCCTGGGGGGTATTGCTCAAATTTTAGAAATCTTGTCTCCTTAGAGGAATTGAAGTTGTTTGGTCTAAAATCTCATGACTACCATGCACTTATGCAACAACTGTTGCCAGTGGCATTACATTCTGTTTTGCCAAAACATGTGAGATATACTATATCAAGATTGTGTATCTTCTTCAATAAATTATGTACAAAAGTGGTTGATGTGCCAAAATTGAATGAGGTACACAATGAGTTAGTGGTCACGTTGTGCTTACTTGAAAAGTATTTTCCACCTTCATTTTTTTGATATTATGCTTCATCTAACAGTGCATTTGATAAGGAAGGTGCGACTATGTGGTCCAGTTTACTTTAGGTGGATGTACCCATTTGAGAGGTATATGAAATTTCTTAAAGGATATGTTCGCAATCATAATCGCCCTGAAGGATGCATTGCTGAGTGCTATTTAGTAGAGGAAGCTGTCAAATTTTGTACTGAATATTTATCAGGGACTCATGCAATTGGAATTCCAAAAAGTAACAATTATGACAACAAATTTGGTAGACCTATAACTGGTGGTCGTTCTACCAACATTGATCATAAATTGCGGTTATAGGCACATCATTATGTGTTAGAGAATACAACTATTGTCCAGCCATACATTGAGTAAGAAAAGTATACCTTTATTTTTTTTTTTAATTTCATAACATAATGATGAAATCCTAAGTTTGTATTCCTTGTCTATAATGTTATAGGGAACACATGAATTGGTTGAAGTCTCAATACCCTCGACAATCTAAGAGACAAATTTGGTTACAAGAAGAACATATGCATTGTTTTACATATTGGCTTAAAGGAAAGGTATTCTCTTAGTTTTCAGAAATTATTTTAATATGTTGAAAACACCACAAGTTTCCAATTATGTTTTGATTACACATAGGTTGAAGAGGCTATCCATAATGGGCAAGATATTCCCAACACGCTTAGGTGGTTAGCACATGGCCTAACTCACCAGGTAGTCAAATATCTTGGATATATCATTAATGGGTGTCGTTACCATACTAAGGAACGCGATATGACATGCGTCACCCAAAATAGTGGTGTTAGCATTTTAGCAGGGACTATGCAAATTGTCAGTT
Organism: Vitis vinifera; assembly: GCF_030704535.1. Taxonomy (NCBI): domain Eukaryota; kingdom Viridiplantae; phylum Streptophyta; class Magnoliopsida; order Vitales; family Vitaceae; genus Vitis; species Vitis vinifera. The sequence continues at coordinate 10,837,989 of NC_081807.1, read as the reverse complement.
CTAAGGAAAATAACCCAGTTTTTGGTGAACTTTGCTTTTATGGGGTCGTTAATGAGATATGGGATCTTGATTACAACATGTTCAAAATTCCAATTTTCAAGTGTGATTGGGTTGACAACAAGAATGGTATAAAAGTTGATGAACTCGGGTTCACATTAGTTGACTTCTCCAAAATTGGTCACAAATAGGATCCATTTATTTTAGCATCACAAGCCAAGCAAGCCTTCTATGTTGAAGACCAACTTGATCCCAAATGGTCAATAGTTCTCTCAATTCCTCCAAAAGATTTCAACAATATGGAAGGACTGGATGACTTCACCGATAATTGCATGGAACATCACCCCTTTATAAGTTCAATGCCAGAAGTTGAATCATTTGATGCTATGGATGAATCAGAGGCAATATACATGAGAGAAGACTGTGAGGGCATATGGATTGAAAAAAATTAAATAATATATTATACCCTTGACATGAGATATAATAAGGCATTTCACTTATTAGTTTTCATGAGTTGCACATTAGCTTAGCTTCTATATATTGCTCATGATATATATATATTGATCATCCTAAATTTCTTTCATGCATCATAAACATGTATTATTCAAAGGTACCACTTCAATCTTCATTTAACTATCTTTTTTGTTGTCCATGGAACTAGATTTATATTATTTTTTGTTATCATGTTTTGATTTTATGCTCACATAACTTGAAACTCTCATTCCTAAATTTCTTTTTCATTAAAACTATAAATAATAATTGAAACTATATATGCACTAATTTATTTTATTATTATCCTCACAAATAAATTCTTCATTATTGATAAGAAATAAAAAAACAAGACAAACTTTGAAAGAAAATTTCAAAAACTATATTTCTGAATGACCAATTTAATTATAGGAAATATATGCAAGGCTATACTAATCTTGCTTTTGAGTCATTTTACAGGTTTGTTGGTGAAGTACTAGTTTGCACATTTACTTGATATCTTCCACACAAATATGGATCTAGAAGAAGAGGAAATGCCAAAAGTAAAGCATAGAGGTAGTACATTGAAACCAGAGATTGCAAAAAATCGAAGTAAAGGGATAAAGCTCAAGATTGAATACAATAGCCTTGGTAGTCACATTGGGGAAAATTCAATTGAACTAAGTAGTTATCTTGGTACAATAACTAAAACCCATGTGCCAATAATTATTGAGAGTTGGAGGAAAGTCCCTAAAGAGACTAAGGAGAAGTTATGGGATTTGACCATGGTAAGTCTATCTATAGCTTTCAGATATAATTATTGTGTACATTCATTAACATGAGCTAATATGGGTTGCTATTTTCTAGACAAGCTTTAATGTGAATCAAAATTCCAAGAGGAATTGTTTCCTACTAATGGGCATCAGGTTTCGAACCTTTAAGTACAAGTTGACAAAGAAATATATATGGCCTTTCAAGAATGACCCAGAAAAGCTGAAAAAGCCACCTCCTATCTACCCATTCATACAAGAGGATCATTGGAGACAATTTGTTAAAGATAGACTTTCTGAATATTTTAATGTTAAGCATTATTTTTAATACATCTTCAATTTTTACATTTAGATAGTTTTACCATGTACTAATTTTGTGTCTATATTTTGTAGGAATATCGTAAGGTTCAGAAATCTAGAAGAGATAAACACATTTACAATCATTATCCTGGAAGAAAAGGATATTCACGTTTTGAGCAGGATATAGTAAGTTATCAATATCGATAAAAAAAAATGGAGTATATATTTTGTTTATAGGAAAATTATTCCAATTTTTAAATGTCATTTATTAACTTGATCATATTGAACTAATGAGTTTTCTTGTTAAAATTTTTATAGCTACAAGCAGAAGGGGGTATTGGTAGGGTTGATAGAAGTGTTTTATGGAAGAAAGCACGTGAGAAGAAAGAAAAGTTTAACAAGATTACAGAGCCAGTGATTAACATGATAGTAAATTAGCATATTTATGCCCTTTTAGAGCCTATAGTGTTAGTATGTCTATGTGACTATGGTTTGTGATGATATCGTTAGGTGTTAATAGGCAAGAGGCTTAATGCTATCATTTTTATGAGTAGTTATGTTATACATCAATTTGTCTATTATCATTTATATTAAAACAATTCATTTTTTGGCTACCTTGAATTGGTTGTCTTTGATTGATATGTAAATCATCTTCATCAAATTATTACTAATATATGTTTTGTTGTAGGATGAATTACTATAAAAGGCTAAGGAGACTGGACTACCTCCACCTGGTCCAAATGACATATTATGTCAGGCATTGGGTAAGCCTGATCATTCAGGACGTGTGGTAGGTCAAGACAGTTTGGTTAGGCCCAGCTCATACTTTCATCAACCATCTGATGACATGAAAAAAATCAAAGAAGAAATATGGCAAATGGTACGAAAGGAGATGAAAGATGTTGCAACAAGACAAGTTATGTCTCCCCCCACACCCCATTCTGATATGGGTAGTAATAACATGAGACAACAACTTGTTTTACAACCAATTGTAGCAGAAAAACCAATGTTTAAAATGATAGAAGAGCCCTAACCACCAGAACCACCACTGAAACACAAGGTATGCATTTACTTACTAATAATACAAGATTAATATAAGTGATATAAAGCGTATGTAAATGATATTATTTGTTGTATTGAAGGTAATTAAATGTAAATTAGCAGTGGAAAGAAAAGGAAATGTTGTTGCAACTAGTACACTAATAGAAGAAAAATGATCGAATAGGTTGGTTGTAATAAATGTTGCACACAAGCCAGATGCTAGACTCCCATTTCCAAATCCATATGAGATTATCAATGTTGGGGATGCTATTGGCTTTGAGCTTGACTGGCCAACAAGCCTTGTCATACTTGAAACTGAACATCCTTAGGTATGTCATTTTATGCCCTATAGTAAATTTGATTGTAACTTGGTATTTTATTGTTTAGGAGTATATATATCTAACATTCCTTCCTTTTTCATAGGTGCTGGATAAAGGAAAGAAGAAGGTAGTGAAGACACCAATTATTCGAAAATCTAAGCCTCAAAATCATTCGGTCATTAAAAATTTTCAGAAATTTGTGGATGGTTGTCTTGGTAATGACAAGACATACCCAATACAGCTCCCCATTTCACTATTTGGTGTTGAATTTCAAACATATATATCTAGAGAGGATTGTGACTACATTATTTCATCTTTAGAGGTGTCATCAAACTACATCTCCTTCTATTTATGGTGTGCACCTTTTATTTTCATTTGTTATTATTTTTTTAATATGAGTTGCCCATTTTGAACGAGATTGGATATGACTAATGATAATTTTCTTTTGGTGTTTTGATACAATAATAGGCACATGCATGATCAACTACATATTTCCAAAAAGAAATCACAATTTATATTTGTTAATCCTTTTACAATATCACGAGCATGCTTTAGTACTCCTCAAATAGAAAAAAGAGCACAATTGTTGTCCAAACGCTTAATGAAGTGCCAAGATGTTAAATATGTTTTCATACCCTACAACCCTGAGTAAGTGACGAATATTATAATTTAATTTGAGGTTTTATGATTGATTTATATTTCTAATTAGATGCTACTTTTGTTTTTAATGTTTTAGCTTTCATTGGGTCTTGGTAGTGATTGAGCCAAGGAAAATGATAGTCCACTATCTTGACCCTATGCATCACAAACCATGTGAGGACTTAAAGGATATCGTAAACATGTAAGTTCTTCCTATTATTTTTCGTAGTATTATTTTTTTATAAAAAAAAATACATTCAACTCAAACACATTTTTTTATTATTTATATATATGTTAAAACATATAACATTTACCTATTTTAAAAATGTACCCATTGAACTTATTTACATAGGGTTTTCGTATATCTGCAAAGAAAATATCTAAGAGGGAGCCATCTTGGCAACTAGTGCAGGTGACATCCAAAAAATTTTCTTTACACATTAGCTTATGCATTTGCAGCATTTATATATATGAGTACTAATGTTATTTTATAATTGATCGATTAGTGTCCAATACAAGAAGGAGGGTTCGAATGTGGCTACTTTGTTATGAGATTCATAAAAGATATAATTTTTTATCCTACAATTATTGCTTCAAAGGTATTACAAATTTAATGAATTGTACATAGTTTTAGGTTTCCAAATGTTATGCATTTTAATGTTATTTTCTTATTTGATTTCAGTTTTTTGAATAATGTTTCTATTTGAAAAAAAGAAAAAAAAAATAGTTCTTAGATTTGTTCATTTATGATAACATCAATCCATGTTTATTTTCTTCAATAAAAATCTAAAAAACTCATTAAACTATGAAATGTAGGTATACACTTTTGGGATGGTGGAATGGAGAATAAAAAGAAAGAAGAAGGCAACAAGATTTTGGGTTTTTAAATGCAACTCTTATGTTATGTAGGACATAAATGTTACTTTAATTGGTACTGAGAAATTTAGATTTTTAGATGGGACTTTTATGTCATTTTATAGTTAGTCGGTTTTATGCTTATGAAATGGAGGTATACATGAATCTTGGGATCTTTAACATTTCTAAATCATGTTTTGGTATGTATTCACTCTTCTTTTTTTTAGTTTTGATGGGTTTGATATGTTGGATGTACTATCTTTTTGTGAACATTTGATTTACAAATATTATTAGATGATCAATGTATTATGAGTTATTCCAAAAACATTACAGAAAAATGAGTTAAATATAATATGATTGTTATATTTATGGAAAAAATATAAACAAGTTAATCTTACTTATTAATTCATAAGCATTACAAAAATCTATAACTAAAAGCAATCATATCTTCCACAATAATTTATAATGATGTGACACCATTACTCAAAGGTGATGCATTTAATGTGACATCATAACTCAAAGATGATGAATTTAATGCCACACCCTATCATCACTAGAAATATATGGTGTCACTTCCGAATGGGTCACCATTTATCTACTTTGGTGTCACTTCCAAATATGTCACCAATTGGTACCCTCTATGGTGTCAATGAAGAAGGTGATGCTATGTTGTAGTGACACCCTATGTTTATGGTGACTAGTTATAAATGTCACCATATATCTTTTTCCTTGTAGTGTTGCCATGTTTACCATTGGTAGGTAGGTAAGAAATATCCCCTTGTTTATATGAAATCCCTAAACATTGACATGTAAATTATAGTCTTTTTTTTATATAAAATATGATGTTATGTGATAATATATTGGATTGCTTTCACTTATTTTTTTAGGGACTCTTCTTTAAAAAATGATTTTATAAATATAAAAAATAATTAAAAATAAAGTTCTATGAACTACTTCTAAAAAAATGAAACACTTAAAAATATAAAAAGTATGTTAAAAATATTTTAAGTTCTCAAATAAATTTTTATTTTAAAGAATATTATAGAATTGTTTTTAAAAACTGTTATTATAAATATTTTTTTTGGACACTCTTTTAAAAAATATCCTCAAATAAACCCTGAGTTACACCTTATTCTTTTCTTTCCTTTTATTACATTATTAAAGTGATGTACAACAATTGTGCTCTAAATCCAAACATTTAATTAAGTTTAATTACATGAGTTCATGTCACGATCAAACTCAGAGGTTAGTAGGATACCATAGTGTCATTTCACATGTGTAACTCAAAGGCTTAACATGAAAATAACTTTACTAAAATAATTAGCAACATGTTAATTAAAAAGCATGCCTAAAATAGTAATTAAGTTTACCAAAAAGTCTTAACTAGAAATTTGTCTTCACAAAAAAAAAAAAATCTATAATTCCAAATTATGACAATTTTCCCAAAAGTAGTAGTAAAGTTATTAAAGTCCAAATAAACTAGTCCTAAAACTAAACAAATAAAAGAACTTCACAAGCCCTTTCTACCGATGTCACTCTTTATTCTTAGAATCAAGTGTACCTTAAAAAAGGAGTGAGCTCAAAAGCCCAATAAAGGAAGAGATCAAGGACATTTATTTATATAAAAAAAATGAAATAGAGAATACTTGTAACATGAGTACAATCATATGAAATAAACTTATATTACATGTGTTATCTTCAAAAAAGTATCAGATCGAATTTTTTAATAAACATGCATATATTCAATACAAAATTCTGGTTGTTGAGAGAAGTGTCCATCATAGTGGGACTTCCAAAGATGCCTATTATAGTGGAACTTACAAAAGTGGGTAGCCATGTTCTTTATATGTTGGTGGGCAAAACCTAAACCAATGTAATGATACACTATAAGTTAGTAACTACCTTACTAACTGGGTTTTAAACCATTATTACCTCCACCAAGGGTAATAAAGGTCACTACCTTTTTTCTTTATTGACTAGGGTCAAATAACTAGAATGCACATGTAAAGTAAAAATATAATCAAATCCAAATAATTTTCAATTTTGGTATTTTAAACTTATCTAAACATTTTCTAAAATTCACTGAACATTTAAAACAATAAAAAAAATATATATTAAATATATTTCAATATTCCCCTATACCAAAATCAATTCATATAGGGAAACATTCAATTTTAATTACTTAGGTTAACTTAATTTATTTTTCTTGAACAATTATTCAAATTTCTTTCCTAAGGAATTTTAGTCTAATATTTTCTAGCATCCAAGCATCTAAATTATTTATTTAACCTTTTATTAAGATTAATTCTTCTATACCTTAAAATCACACTAAAAATACTTCTACAACCTATAGGGTATAAAAAAAATACCTATTACTCTCAAACAACATCATATTATTTTCTAACCCAAAATACACTTACATAAATTTTCATAACCACTTGTACTATTTATAATGCTTCCTCATGATAGTTCTATAGTCTCCACATCCAGTGTGCCCTATGAATTCACCCACAACAACAAAACATCAAAGGGCATAAGATTTGATTTTATCACTAACCCTTTTTTTTTTTTAACTCTTTAAAAAGAATAAAAGCACAGATATGCAAGATATTTCCACCAAATTCAAACTTTCATTCACACTGATTTATTTATTTGCATATTTTTCTATTAATTATTTATTTTTCTTTTTCTATTTCTTTGTGAAACCAAAATAACAATTATATTATAGGGAGAAGGAATATAAGTTGAAATGAAACTTTTACCTGAAGTTTTCTTTGGAAAAAGAGAGATAACTTCTCCTCTTCACTTTAGATCTAAAAGATAAGAACTGTTGAAATTTTTTTACTTATTTCCCTTTTTTGTTTGTTTCTTTTATGTGGATGGGCTTGAAGAGATTTAAAGACTTTATGGAGCCGTCAATGGTATTGACTTGTTGTATATTCAACTTTGAATTTGAAGGATGCGATGAATTATAAAATTTAAATTATTGCATGAAAGTATAAATATAAAGGAATATGATATAAATAAATAAATTGAAAATAAAAAATAGGATCAAAATATAAAATAATAAAACTACAAAATAATGAAATCTAATTAAAAAACAATAAAATCAAAATGAGAAAATATAATATCATAAACATGGAATATGGCAAATATGGAAAAGGTGCTCAACTATAATATCATAAACATATCTAATAATAGCCTTTATGATATCTGGAATATGACAAGTTTTTGTCTTGTTCATGTTACATGTTTACCAACCAAAAATACCCTCAGGTGTTTTCTCCATTTTTAGTAAACCCTTATGATTTTCTCAAGGAAAAAGAAATTGGCCTTCTTCCAGGCAGCCATGATGCCGTAACAAAATTAAACACCCATAAGGAATCACAATTCTAATCCCTAAACAATGGTGTGGTGAATGGGACGGTGTAATGTGTGAAAATGGACGCTCCGTATAAAAACCTGTGGAGGAATTGATGATTTCAAGGAATATAGTTAGTACTATCTCAACTATTAACCACCTGCTTTGCTTGTTTGTTCTTGTTTTCTATCTGCTTATCAAATACAATCATGCACGGATCTAGGTGGTTTGTTTATCATCTGTAATACTTATCTTCTATTACAGTTTGTTTCCATTGGAAGAAGACTCTTCTGTAATTACTTTATGATGTGTCATGATCAGATTTGTTCTTTGAGTGGTGGCTGAGATGTGTCATGATCAAAACATTCCTCTCGCACTTTGGAAGCTCTTAAATAACAAACACACTTTAAAGCTCTTCTAAACACAAACTTCAGTACCACCAATGGCTCCTTCGTCTGGAGGTATGCTGTTGGGTTTAACATCTAGCTTTTGATGCTGTAAGTTTATTTTTATGAATGATCTACCTTCCTTTGTTGGGTTTAAATTATGTCAGACAATCAACAGTGTGATTTCTCATTGCAATGAGTTAGTTTTGATTGCTGGATTTTATTCCTATTCTGTCAAGTGAGGCTCTCAGTATTTTGAAGAGCTTGAAATAAATAACCCTTGCATTTTATGTATCTTTTTGAATTCTTCCAAGTACATTGTAGATTCCTTTCGGTATATATAAAATGTGAGTGTTTTTTAAATTATTGGTCCAAATGAAGAATAATTATGAAATTAGAAATTATTGAAGTTGGTTATGCTGATAAAATTTTGCTATCCACTTAAACACAAGAACTTTTATGATCTTACATTCACTTTCATATGAAAAATGTTGTAGCGTTTTAGAAGTTAAGGTAACCAGTCTAGGATGTTAGAGGTGGGAAAATATAAATTTTCTATATATATTTACATTTTTTAACTTTTAAATATTTTATATTGAATTTTAAACTATATTCATTTATATTTAAAAATGATTAATAATTTTCCTCTATTCATTTTATTGTAATGTAGGTTATTTCTTGTGGATAAAATTTTTTTGTTCTTAGCATAATTTTTTTAGTCATAATAAAATGCTAAATTAATTAAACCTCTAATATTTGCAAAAGGCAAACCAAATGAGAATACATATCAAGTATATGAATATTAACATGCGATCACCATGTTTAACATTTTAAAAAAAAATTATGTATTTCTAAATTCATTTAGACATAAAATATTATGATCAATATACGACATAAAAGAGGAAAACATACTCTTCATAAATTAAATTATCAAGTATATAATCAAAGACCGAAAAAAAAAGGAAGTGAAGCTCATACCCTTACTAACCTTAATGGGAAAAAATATCGATTGTTCAACAAACATTCAACAAGTCTAAAAAGACAACACAGGAAATAGAGAGGGAAATTGAGTTAGAAGATAAAGAAACAAGTAGTTAATTTCAATTTTGTATATGAAATTGATATTAAAGATAAAGATGACTTTGAATCAAGTAATGACAATTGGTGAGAAGAGATTAAAAATTGTACAATACTCCCAATAAAGAAATTTAATGTAAATATTAAGAAACTTTTCTAATAGGAGAAAACGATTTAAAATTCTCATATTGTAGTCTTTTGCATCACATTCATTTGCCATGAGAGACACATTGTAGAAATAAATTGAAGTACGTTCTTTATTAGTAATAGTAAATTAGTTTTAATTTTAAATGAAGAAGAAATAAAAATACTAGGAAATTAATTCTTATTTTAAGTATATGTTAATAGAAATACAAGTAAATGCTAAATCATCAACTTTTGAAACCTAATTCAAACTTACACTTAATTTTCTATGTAATATATCAAAAATAAGTCTCTAACTCTTTCTCTTACATTATGCTTTAATGGAGGACACAATTACTTTTACAGTTTATTGGAACTTAATAATATCTATGGATCTTGATTGGAGAAATATTAATTGAAAAAAAGATAATCGTGATTGATCATATCAAAGTTTGTTTTTGTTTGTCTCATATGCCCAATGTGGCAAATACATGCAATATAAACTTTAAAGTAAAAAAATAAAATAAAACATTAACAAATAAAACTTCATAAGTAGAAGATGACCTTTTATATATAACTACAATTAGTTCTTCCTTAGAAGAGGGAACATGTGAAATTGAATAAATAAATTAATTTAAAGTTTGTGCAATATCAATGTAATAAGAACTTATAGACTCTTAAACTTGTGCATTGCCTTTGCCAAAAAAATCAAGCTTTCATAATGTTTTGTTAAAAATTTGCTTCTCTTTTTTTATCAATTTAAAATTTTTTCTATTCCTTTAAATTTCTATGTTTTATCTATCAATATTTCTTTTTAAATTTTAAAGGGGGTGATTTATTATTTTTATTTTAGTTGCATACTTAAATCTCTCACTGATCATAGTTTTATAATAATTTTATGGATTATAGTACTTTCAAATATGTAACTTGAAAATAAAAAATTAATTAGAAAATTTTTGGAATAGTTTAAACCCAAACCAACAAGTTTGAAATGATGAGGGTTTAATCAACATGCCCTAAAAGAATAGGTTTGATTGAAGTCCATGATAAATACACAACCATTACAATAGGGATACATACACAACTTCAAGGCATGCTCATAAATATAGCCTATTCCAATTTTAGTTTGAACTCCTTCCTTGTAAGCTTCTTCTCATTTGTGCACTGTCCTTTTTTATCTCTTATTTTCAAATCAAGCATTGAGTGTTGACTAGAAATGTATTAGCCATAATTATTATTATTTTTTTTACTTACATCCAATTTCTCACCATCCAAACATAGCCAAAAAATGGGCAAAAAAAGAAGAAGAAACAAAAGATAATAGAAAAATAACAAAGTTTTTTTCCCTTTTCCACTTTAAGCCATTGAATATAAGTGTTCGAACCTTTTGAAGCCTAAAATAATAAATTAAAAGAAACAAAATAAAAACTCCAATGGGTTCATAGAGTAAAATAATAAATTAACGAACTAGATGTTCTTTCTCTGTGTTGAAAGTTATGTTTTATGGTCCTCACTTTCTAAGTGTTCACTTTTGCGGGAATTTATGATTATTTGATTTGAAAAAGGAAAAAAAATGAAAATTGCATGGTCATTTATAGATCACATATTAAATACTATGATTTAAAGCACCAAAATTCTTGTTCTTCCAAAGTTAGGATTTGAACATTATATATCCTTACCTAGAATTCAAAATTAGTTGTATTCTTCAAGATATACTGTTGAAACTTGAAATTGAAAATTTGTAATCAACAATGGCTTATATCAGAAAAATTCATGTTGGTGTTGTAACCTACCCGACCTCAACTTGAGTCCAATGCTTTCGATAAGTGTAGCCCTTAGTTACTCTAAAGGGATTGCTCTACCAGGTTTAGATGTTGATGGTGTTCTTCTTGACAGCTTTGTAAGTGGTATCAAAAACATTTCAATACATAAGCCTGAAGCAATTTTTTTGTTTATCAAGAGATGGTTGTCATAGGAGAAAGAGTATCAATAGGAATCAGTGATTCACCATAGAATGCAACTTGTTATGGTTCATTACTAAAATGATCTAACATGGACATTGATATGGTTAATTTTGATAATTCAAAACCTCCATGATTATATCAATTCAACCATATTGACCACTATGAGATAAACATGAAATGAAACATAAATAAAATGCCTTATACACCTTATTGGCCCTATAAAAGTAGGTTAAAAGATAATAGCTGACATAATTGACCTCTTGGACGTTCACTTCAATGTTGAAAAGTGTCAAAGGCTAGAAAGTTGTTAAGCTGCCCAAATAAGCCATGCTGTTGTGATTGTCATTGATAATTCTTGTGGTACTTGTCCTTCAACTTAAGAAAAGGGTTGACTCATAATTCTTGGTATATTCTTATTTAAAATGGGTTATTTTGTTGGACTTGATCTGGCAACAATAAAGAAAATACCTTGTAAGGCTTGATTACTAAATTAGTACATCATGAACTTCTTTTTTTTAATACATGATGTCAGACTCTAAAAAGTTAAAACTTTTCAAGATTATTACATAGGGAATTGTATTTAGGCACACATTATAGGATCTGCTACACCCAACTATGCTTTATGCATAGTTTCAAATCATTTCTAGGAAGTTGTTAGTGGTCATTTAGATGATTGCTTTCACAAATAAAAATGGGTAAGTGATCTCTTACGTAATGCTTTGATTATTTGGACCTTTGTGCTTAAAATGTGGTTTGAGGAGGGTTTCATCTAAAATGGTCAAATATAAAGAATCCTAAACAAGTTTAGACCAAAACAAAGAGAAAAAAAATTATGAGTTGATTTATTTATGTGTGGAAGAAGTCTTCCAACTGGTTCATAGCATAATATCCTTCTACAATGTCCAAATTGTATTGGTTGTCCATTCTATACGCTATTCTCTTTATAACAATCTTATATATTCCAAGCCTTTGCAAGATATCCATTAGCTATAGCTACTTCAAACGCTATTCTTATTCATTCCCATTTGCACCTCTTATTACACCGCCTATACATGTTGCACACCACAACCATTAGCTTCCACCTACCCATTTCCTCCATTGTAATTAACTCACCCACCTTTCACTCTCACAATTTCTGATCCACCCACCGTTATAGTTGTTATTGTTGCAACACTAATAAGGTTAGTCTTTCATACTCTATTTCATAACCTTTTCAGTTTAGTACCATTCTACACATATTTTAACATTATATGTTTTAGTTGATCTTTTGCGACTTGCATGAATTTCATTTTAGGCAATTTTTGGTTAGGTTAAATGCAATTAGTCTATACTTTTAATTGTTACCATGCATCACTTAATTTTTCTTTAACCTTGGATATGTAGTGTCATTACTAGCACCAAACATCATGACTCCAAAAAAGAAAGCTAGACATGGGTCAACTTTGATTGCACTTGTGGTAGTACCACATGACCTTTTCAGGCATCGCCACCCACTAATGAGAACAAATGTGATCTGCTCATAGGAAAACGTCTAATTGCCATTGAGCGAGTAATACTAATTGCTGGTTTTGAGGAACATGGTATCATTGAGTCACTTGACTTTTACATGTTGAGAAAATTTATACAGCTAACACAAGAATGCCATCCAACTCTTGTGTGAGCATTCTACAATAATACAAAAAATGTTTATCAGGACAAATATTAGTTTGACTCTTCATTAAAAGGAGTTTTCGTGCATGTATTTCCCTTATTGCATGCATCTTTGATTTGGATGCACCCAAGAAATCAATTAACTTTTGTACTCCAAATATTGATATAAAGGCAATGTCAGAGACAATGACAAAGGAATTATGCAACCATTCTTTTCAACTGGGTACAAGTGTTGAACGTAGTTCCTTTTTGCCAAAATACAGAATTCTTTGCCTTATATTGTTTCATACTGTCTTGAATAAGAAGGGTCATTTTAATGAGCTTACACTATATGTTCTACACATTTTGTTCCACATGGCACGTTGCCATAAAATCAACTTTTCTGCTTTGATTTGCCATAACATGATCGAGGCATGGCATAATAATGTGAGCATAGGTGTGTTACCATATGGTTTAACTGTTTATTTGCTTTTACAAAATGCAAGGTTGGATTTTGGGTCACTACCTTATGAGTCAGTGCCACACATGCAACCTATGTGCATGAAACATTCAATGGAGAAACAAATTGAAGCCTCATCTTTGCATAGGTTGACCAAAAGTTCCCAACTTGGGGATATTTACACAATGTACAAGGCAAAGAACAAACAATTGAAGATTGTGCATCGATAGTGTGATTGTTCAATTTCCGCATGGAAAGCATTGCATCCTAATGTTCTACCTCCAATGCCATTAGACACATGTCTAAGAATATGATGTTGATGATGATAGTGATGAGGAAGACGAAGCTGCATCGACTGAGGCATAGGATTGACCTCAATTTGTGATGGTGTTACAATCCAATGCTTATGTGTGGTTAAGACGATTATGTAATAAGTTTTTAAATTCTCGTTCTTAAATAACTACTAAGCTCATTTTAAATTTAGGTTTTCTAATGGCTATCTGCATGCATGGTTTCACTAATTATTAGTAAACTGTATAATTTTTTCTAACAATTATCAACAGCCTATTCAATTTTTATGTGTAATTGTGATGTTCATTACTATGTTATTCTAAATTATATTTGAGCATATGAATTAAATTTTGCTTGATTTTGCATGTTTGTAGGTAGTGCCTCTATATTTTAGGCTTAGCCACAAATGAAGCAATTGTCCATGCATTACAGAATAATGTGAACATCAAGGGTCAACCATGCATGTTGTGTGCAGAATAGGTATGCCTATCTTTTTGCTATTGCACTTAAAAGTAACAACAATTATTTCACCCACATTCACGTAGCTTGCATGAAGGGTAGGCCCTTATTTATTTATTTATTTTTACTGCACATAGCATACGAATATTATGCTTTGACACATAGGCATGCCTATGAAATTAAGAGTGGACCCTTACTTTATGTATTGCATATAACATAAGGAAAAAATATTATCATGTCCATGGGGATGCTTATGTCATGAAGGGTATGCCCCTAGTTTTCCCTGTAACCCATGCGTAGAAAAATATTGTCGTTACTTAATATTTTGTCATGCATTGGTTTATATGATCAGTTTTTATCGCAATCATCTATACATGATTATTCACCTTAGTTTAAACTTCAATTTGTCAATTTTGATAAAGATGATTGTACACATTAAACCTTATTTACCATACAGGTTTTTTGATCAGTACGTATTTTATATGAAGGTCCTAACTTCATTACTTTTTATCAAATTTTATATATTATCCACATAAAAACAATAGTGAAAAGACAACCCATGATGAAAGGAGTAATGAAAGGTTGATGCTTTGCCAAATGCATTCTAATATCCTCTTTATGTTCCATTACAGTTAGGATATTCAACCATTCTCCAAAGTTTTTAGATGTGTTTTCTATACGGTTCCAATGTGGTTCATGGAACACCCAAGCCTATCTAGCCTTTTCGAACATTTTGTATGACTTATACACATTTCCTTTGTATTCAATGACTTGTTCTTGACATTCTGGCCATGAGTTGTAATTACATCTTTTTCATTTGATGAAAACTACATAATACTTCATTGGCCATGTGTAATAACTGCAAAATAAGATCACTTTATTTCAATTTAGGGTATTGTCATGAACTTAGTGGATGAACATGATTGTAAGACCTATGAATTAAATGTTATATTCTTTACATTAAAAAAATGTTCCAATGGAATTTAAAAACACATTCGACGACCACCTACCCCAACAAACCAAACTATTTTCTAATGTGGATTTGTTAAAGCAACACTCCAAATTTGGCCTCCAAATGTGTGGTACTCTGTAATATTTCACATATGAAATGAATGATCGTTGCCCCACCCATTTTATACAGTTTTATCATGCATATAATGGATTATACAATTGGTCTAATTTACCCATGACAATGTGCTATACATTTTATCTTCCTCTCAATGCCTTCACATTCATATGTATGTTTACAACCTTATCATTCCTACTAACGAGACAATGAAATTTCATCATATACATAGGGAGAACCTATTTTCTCACCTATGGTTTATTATTTCATTTAGGAACCCATAAGGAAGTGATTGCAGGTTGTTCCCCATATTAGGATACATGTTGGAATACATGGTACATCCTTCACAAAATTTGGTACATCCTTTAATAAATTTGGTAAATCATTTGTAAAATTTGGTATATCTAATCCTAGTGCTACTAGGACCCAAATTTTTTAACCTATGGTCCATTATTCCATTTGGGAACCCATAAAGAAGTGATTGATGGTTGTTCCCCGTCTTGGGTTGCATTTTCGAACCCTTGGTACATCCTTTGTAAAATTTGGTACATCTAATCCTAATGCTACCAGGACCACCATATTTTCTCCTATGGTCCATTATGTCGTTTGGGAACCCATAAGGAATTGATCAGATCAGATTAACACCTCGAGATACACTGTGGAACCTTTGGTACATCATTTAGAAAATTTGGTACATCTAATCCCAATGCTATCGAAACTTCCTATGGTCTATTATTTCATTTGAGAACCCATAAGGAAGTCATTGGAAGTTGATCCCCATCTTGGGACACACTTTGGAACCCTTAGTACATCCTTTATAAAATTTGGTACATCGTTTGTAAAATTTGGTACATTCAATCCTAATGCTACTAGGACCCCCATGTTATCACCTATGCTCCATTAATTGATTTGGGAACCCATCTCGAAGTGATTGGAGGTTGTTCCCCATCTCGGGACGTACTTTGGAACCCTTGGTACATCATTTGTAGAATCTGGTACATCAAATCTTAATGCTATCAAGACCCTCATGTTATCACCCATGCTCCATTAATTGATTTAGGAACCCATCTCAAAGTGATTGGAGGTCGTTCCCCATCTCGGGATGTACTTTGGAACCCTTGGTACATTATTTATAAAATTTGGTACATCCAATCCTAATGCTACCAGGACCCCCATGTTATCACCTATGCTCCATTAATTGATTTGGGAACCCATCTCGAAGTGATTGGAGGTCATTCCCCCTCTCGGGACGTACTTTGGAACCCTTAGTACATTTTTTATAAAATTTGGTACATCATTTGTAAAATTTGGTACATCTAATCCTAATGCTACCGTGACCCCCATATTATCACCTATGATTCATTATTTCATTTAAGAACCCATTTAGAAGTGATTGGAGGTCATTTCCCATCTCGGGACGCACTTTGGAACTCTTGGTACAACCTTTACAAAACTTGGTACATCTAATCCTAATGCTACCAACACCCCTATCTTATCACTTATGTCCATTATTTTCTTTAGGGACTTGTGTTAAGTGATGGGAGGTCATTACCCACTCCCGAATGGACTTTTGATCATTTGGTACATTTTTTCAATAATTTGGTATATACTTAACAAAATTTGGTATGTCGAAGCCTCATGCTACCAACAAGTTAATAGGAAGTGATGAGAAGTTGTTCTCTAGCCGCAAATGGACTTTTGAACCCTAGTTACATCCTTATGAAATTTTTGTATATCTATTCCTTCACCTAAGAGAACCCTATGCACATATTCCACATTCTTATGTATATCTTGAAGATGACTACATTCCTTATTAACTTAATAAGGTTACATACATTTTTTAAACGTCAATCCAAGGCCTCATGGCCTCTAACTTTAATCTATTTATTTTTATGAGGAATAGATATACATCTATTGGTTTACATATATATATATATGTTTGTTACTATGTGCAATAATACATATATTCCTTACAAAAAGACTTACATCATTTATAAAATAAGCATAAATTATTTTAATCCCCTATGTTAACCCCATTAGGTATTTAATTACTTACATAAATATTTGTAACTAACCCTACTAAAACTAATTACCTATAACAATAGTCTTATTCACACCTATAGCCATCAGATATTAATGCCTCATATAGATTATCAACAATTCAACTCAACTTCATTAACACTAGATGCTATGACATTAATGTGCTAAACATTGGAACATATGGTCTCTACCAAACATTAGATAATGCATTTCTTTTGTTTATTTATTTATATGGTGGCAACTTATTTGATATGAATGTCAAGGGCCAACCTTTCTAACTTTGGGCATGCCTCCATTTGCCTTACTGCCCAAACCACACCTTAAAATGTAGTCACTTTGCAGGCATGGCGTGGGTAGAAGAGGCATGCCTATCTTTTCCTATTGCATATAGAATAAAAAAATTAAGTTTTCACTCACATTCATGCATCTTACATGAAGGGTGTGCCCCTACGTTGACTACTATACATAGCCTACTAATATAATGTTTTCACCAATAGGCGTGCCTTTTTAATAAAAGGTGCGGCCTTATTTTGCATATTGCATATAACATACCAAAATAATGTTATCATACCCATGGGCATGCCTCTACAATGAATGGTGCATCCCTACTTTGCCTTCACATATACACATGCCTCTGAAATGAAGGGTGTGTCCCTACATTGACTTCTACATAGAGCATTAGGAAACTAATGTTATTATTACTTTTAAAAATTAATTAGTTCCATTGATTCTAAGGGTACAGTGCCCATGTGTGAACGCCTTCCAATTAAACAATGGGTCAACCTTCCTTTTACCGATTGCCCACATAATGCAAAACCAATTTAAAATAAGAACAATAATAGGATTGTCTATGAATAAAAGGGTTAGCCCTTATTTTGGCTACTGGCCACTTCAAACAAAACTAATAATATGATCAAGGGTCATCAGCCAAAAATGACAACCCTTACATATAAAGGTCGACCATTATTATGTCTACTGGTTAACAATCTGTTTTTTTTTTCTCTCTCTCTCTCTCTTTCAAGGATCACCTTTTCATATAATGGATGACCTAATTCTTCCTTTATGGCCACAAAAATTCAACCCTCCTTTACTACAAATATATCCCTTCATTTTTTAATTCAACTATAAAGTCGTTTCAAATTGACATTTTTTTAAACAAAAACTATTAAAATGATTCACAGTATAGTACCATTACAAGAGACAATCATCCTATTTATTATTCATTTTCATCTAATCATGAATAAAGAAAATATATTGTCTACTTAAGTAAATTCACCAATTATTGACTATGAAATATGACTTAACCACCTCATTTGAAACAACATCAAAACATTAGTTAGTACAAATAAAGTTTGTTGAAAAAATCATATTGTTTATATTCATTAGGGTGTACAAATAACAACATTTGAATCACAATAAATTTGATCACTTATCTATTCTATATGAATATTTTCAAATACATAACACTTACATTGTCGTTTGCTTATGCTTCTAGTTGATATAATATAATATCAACTAATATAGCTCTATAAACTTTCTTGAACTCGTCCTTTTGTGTCAATTTGTGACAACATTACTTGTTTTATCCATTGAAATATGAAATATGATTGATGACATTTGTACATCTTCATATGTTCATCTCCTTCGTCCTGAGTAATGTAGGTTAGATTTAAATAAGGCAATCAATTACTAAAAAGAAAACATCCAACTTAAAGTGAAATACAAACAAATATATATTATCTCATGCCAATTTGTTACACCTCTTTATTATTACATGTATTTCATTTTATTTAATAACATACTATGTTTTTAAATTTAATGTTTATTTCAAGGGGACACCATGTGAATCTATGTGACTTCAATGAGATTTTCAAACACTCTTTACTAAGGTACACATTTTGCTATTACAATTACATTATATGTAACATATCCCATAAAATTCAAGTAAAACGTACAATCACAATATGTTCACAGCAAACACTACAAATCCAATTAAATTAGTCATTGAGTATAATCAGGGAAACAACAATGAAGATTACCAAACTATTACACTTTAATATAAAGTTATTATAAAGTTTAGTCAAATAGTCACGGTAATGGGTTGTTGCATGTTGCACAATTATGACTAGCCTCATTACAATGAAAACAATGAACCATGTTTTTTTTTTTACACGAATTGAGACTCGATTCGATATTTTCTAGGTCTTCCAAGAGGGCACTTTGTGGTTGGAGGATTAAGAAAGGGATTAGTATGGCCCAAGGCATCACTAACGGTTCTATCTTCATCAATCATTGGCTTATCATGTGTCACCAAAGTACACATGCTTCTAGAGTATATCTTCTCTTGAAAATTGTACTTATACTAGTCATCAACATAATTAGATACATCAAACCCCATTTGTCATATAGTTACACAAGCGTGATCACATGGGATTCTAGACATTCTCCATGCTTTGCATATGCAATTTTGCTCCATTAAGTCCACTTCCAAGTATGTTTTTCCATTAGATACTTTAATGGAACTACCCATATATGTTGTGTACTTTTCACCATGTGCAACATTCAATGAATTTTTTTTTTTTTCTTTCTGTTTTTAGGATTAATGCACCCATTCCATTTTAAAAGTCCATTTTTGTGCTTGACTAAAACAAATCCTAACTTATCCATATGCTCAATGAAGAAAACACAAATGTTTATAATGTCGTTTATGTTTTAACCAAGAATTGAAAGACTCGACCAGATTACTTGTCATCTTATACCAATGCATCTTCTTAAATTTTGACATTGCCCAATGTTAAGGATTATTTTATTTAACCTACTTGGCCAAAACATGATTAAATGTCCTTAAAGTATCCATTGCAACCTCATAATCCCAATCTAACCTAGCATACACAATAGAATCAAGCATTTGCAAAACATTTTCCTTTCATTTCCTCTCTTTAGTGTTTTGCTTTGTTTGAAGGCTACTGAAATTCTCTTTAATGTGACGATAGTAATGTGCATGGTTTTAACTACCAAATACCTCTAAAATACTATGCATAATCCCTTGGGGCCTATCATATGTTATTATAACTTCTCTTTCATCTATGACCATCTTCAAATTTTCTAAGAACCAAAGCCAATCCTCATAATTCTCAGAGCTAAATAAGTCATAAGCTAATAGAAATAAGCCATCGTCAACATCATATGAAGAAGCCGAAAACAAAACACCCTTGTATGGCACACTCATGTGGGATGAATCTATTGATATAATGGGACGACACCCATTTTAGCATATATTAACACTACAAGGGCAACAAGCAATTATATGAAATGGCTATCATGCAAACATCTATATTCAACAATTGTCCTAGATTTGTTTTGATAAGCCTTGTATACAACTAAGGCAACAACTTATACAAACATTGAGGCACATCGTGAATTCGTTCTTTAGCTTTCTTTTTCAAGTTTCATGCTTGACAATAACTCAATTGCATTCCATATTGTCGATGAAAGTCTTTACATATTTGTTAGGGCAAGTAGTATGGACTTGAACGAATAACATCATCAATCATAAGTGTGGCTCAATTACAATGAACTGCTCATTTAGAAACTGACACATCTTCTAAAGAGTGGTTTTGTTGATTTCTAAATGTATGCACCTGAACTATTTTTGTTTTCAAAACAACACGATCAGTTACTTTCCAAGGGTATCCTTCAACAACACATAATATAGTAATATGTTTAGGACAATTCCTCTTGAACTTATATCTAAAACACCCTCCTGTTGACATGAGACATATTGCATCCCGAAAATCATTTTCAGTTGAGAAGGTATGCCCACTGCCCAATATTACACTCTCAAAACGACTTGACTCTAGCGGACCAACATGTGATTCAACACATCTTTGATAAAATCCTTATGATTGCATTCTAATATCATTATCTTTTGTTGAACATAGGAGTAGTGAGTTAAACTCAATAATCATTTCATTCAATTTGCATTATAAATATGTTTATTTGTCACCTTATCATATAATGAATGAACATAAATATTAATTTTTTTAAAATAAATGCAATCATTTAAGGTTATATATTATTTTCATATAACTTACCCTTCTCCTCCATTCTCAACTATTTCATCGTCTTCAACTGTTGTTGCTAAGCAAATATATACACGTGCGAACTAATCACTAAATTGAAATATGTTTGTGAAGTCTTCATTATTTTTCAATGGTTAAAGTGCATATAGATCAAATGGGAGAGTGTACGAAAATGTTGGTCCTATTATATCGATGTTCATTTTCCCACAAACCTTTGAAACAAAATCACTATCTATCTTTGAGCGTTCTAAACTTATATCATCTTGTTTGCCACCCCTATATTCCACACTACCATGTTTGCCCCCTTACTAGCTCCATTTCTATGTGTAGATAACAATAAATTGTATTACTTGGATCCATTTAAACAGTACTAGATCTTGTGCTGCTCTTGTTTGGAAACACGAACCTTTACTAAAGTTAAAACAATTAACTAATTTCTCAATAACACTGCCTAAACCAAATTACTTATAATAAATTTAATTATCACGCCTATGACTATCATATATTAATATATCGTTTACCTTTGGAACTTTACAAGCAAGTTTCATTAACACTTCAGTCTAAAATTAATGTTGTAAATATGGACATGTATAGCGTATACATAATATTAAGCTAAGGAATTATTCTATTTTATTTGGTAGTAATTTGCTATATTATATAAGTTAGGGAGTGAACGTCTCAATTCATGGGCCAACCACAGTTTTTTTCATTGTTCAAGCCAAATTGTGTTAATGTCCCTGTCTTCAGGCCAACCCTTGAAACAACAGGTCTTCATCTATTTTGCTTATCGCCCATATAAGACCACAACAATGTTTACAACTAAGGGCCTACCTCCAAACAACCGTGTAATACCTAGCACCAATGAATTAAATAGGCAAAAATGATTATCTTAGTACTTAACTTTAAACGTGCTTAATTAGATGTTAAAACTAATTTAGTGTTAATCCTGTTTAATTATGAATTAAACTTTGATTAAGGTTAAGTGAGATTAGTTACTGACTTAACCATGCTTATTAGGTTCCTAGGGGCTAATTATGGTTATGAAAACCTAAAGGATTAATGGGCAATTATGGGTTTAATTTTTGATAACTTGAAGGACTAAAGTGCAAAATTGAGAAATTGGAGTTAGTGGCAGCCATGTGGCTTGCCACCTCCTACTTAACTGCATGGAGAACCCTATATAAGGACCTACAGCTCGTTTTGCACCATTTTACTTGCAACAACTTGCGTTAGAGAGAGGATCTAGAGAGAGAAAGTGTAGATTTGAGGTAAGCAAGTTGTTTAATTTAGTAATTTTTTATTATTTTAGTTCCTAATGGTATGCTAAAACAAATTAACGGTAAAATTTCTGTAAAAGTTGAGTGTAATTAGCTCTAAACATGTTTTAGTTAAAAATCACAATTAATTAAGGATTAAAGTATTTTAGCTTAAGTATTTTATTAATGGTAAGATCAGCATAAATATTTGTTTAATTTGGTTTAATTGAAAAATAGATTAGTAAACATGTGATTAATTAAGTTATTTGGACACTTGGGATTTGTTAATAGGTTAGGCTTTAAGAAAATAAAAATAATTAGTGTTTGGTAATTAACTAGGGAATATTAATATGCATTGTAAATATTGTTTAATTCAATTCAAATTTGATTTGAAAACCTGTAGGCAAATAGATTAGAGAATATTAGAATTAAAAATTAGCAACAGTAAATTGTATAAATTTTCATCGTTAGGAAGTCTAAATTATGGGTTTCATTTCAATTCCTTGTAATAGGTAAAAATCGCCTACATAGAAGAATCACAAAGGGAAAGTCCGTGTAAGGTAGGGAATTTTATGCTATCCCATAGTCTATCTGATTTCTTTCCTTGAAACATTTATTGGAAATTTCATGTCATTTCTATGATTTCATTAAACGTTTTAATGTGTCATTGCATCTCGGTTTATTGTGTTGAAAAGTTACATTGAGATTGGAATGCATATTGGTATGAAGATTCATGGTTTTGTGTTGTGGAAATGGTTCATGGTGTGGTTGCATGACAAGAAGGATATGGAATAATCACAAATGATATTCAGAGAATTGATTGGTGGAAAGTGTTTATGTGATGCAACAGGCATTATTTTTTTATATATTGTTTATGTGGGACCGTGGGTCCTTGGGTGAAAGTCCCTAAAGCCCTCGAGGAAGACACTCCGATGTGGGTGTATGGGGTTAGTCCTGCCCCTGGGTTTTAGTCCTTAAAAACACGGGGTTGGTCTTGCCCTTGGGTACGAGTCCCAAAAGACATGGGGTATGACTTGCCCTTGGGTGATGTCCCAGAATAGTCATTATTATATTGGCGGAGTATCTTGAGGATCATTGATATATAATTGATTACTACCAAAAAGTGCTATTTTGTAGACCTAATTATAATGGTTTTAAGCACCTTTGAGTACTAATCATATTCATTTAACCCAATTAATTCATTAAGGTCCTTAGTAATTGGTTTTAACCATTTTGTGGCAAGTTTACATGTTTTTATCAACTTATGAATCAATTCAAGCATGCCAAATGATGGAGGAGCTACTTGGACAAGTTATGGAAAAGCTTTTGGAAGCTCAAATTCATGAAGAACCAAGCTTTGTAGCTCCATAGCCCTTTGCCAAAGTCATTCAAAGCAAGCAAAGTGAAGAGAAGCAAAGAGGACAGCAGTTGTAGTCTTCTTTTGCACTTTTGGAGCACTTCCCGAAGTCCATTTTTTACATGATATATACCATTTCAAAGCTCTAGAAGTCAATAATCCAACGCTTCAAACCGTGTACGATTTGGAGCTGAAATGAGGAAGATATGGCCTTCGGAAGCCAACTGCTCCAGGCTTGTGCGAAAATTTCGCACGACACCTTGTGTTGTGCGAAATTCGCACAACACCTTCAAAATTCGCACAACCCATGCATGTTGCGAATTTTGCTCTGTTTTTGCCGACTCCACTATAGATATTTTCCTATGTATTTTTTGATGTAATTTCCTTTCTTAACCTTGTAACTAACCAATCACAAGCTTTTGCTTTTGTAAAGACTAATTAAGGGGTGGAAATCACCTCTTGGAAAAGATAGAACATGCGTGTTACGTTTTACACTTAGTAATATACAGAGCTCTCTCGTCTCTCTTTTCTCTTTACTATTTTATTTTCTTAGTAGCCAAACAGCCTCTGAGGGCTTTTCCTCAAAGGATGATTGGCTAAAACTTTTAGTTTCTCAAAGTATGGATGTTATGTGATGGCTTGGATGCAATCCCATGGAAATTTCTCGCACCCGGAAGGTAAGGTAGTCGTTTTTCATTAATGGTTCATTAATGCAAAGTTTGGTTTTTATTTCCTTTGGACAACTTCCAACGGCCAATACTTGATAAGCTTTTGGATTTCTATCCATTAGTTATCTCCTACGAGCTATTGGAAGGTGAGGTTTTCAATTCCAAGTTTTGCATTAATCCGTTAGAACCAATTTCAATGGCCATTGAAAGGTGAGTTTATCACTTGGAATGACTTTGAGTTGCCAATATTTGGTAAGCTTTTGGCTTTAGACCATTAGTTATCTCTTACGAGCCATTCAAAGGAAGTCTAAGGTGAATAACCATTGATGAAATTCACTACCATCTGTTTTGTCATTTTAAAGGATTAAAACTTGATTTGCTAAATCCATACCGGTTCGGGAAGCAAGCATCACCATAGTTGCAACCCCAACGCGAGGAGCCTATCCTGAGATTTCCAATTTGCATAAGAGCCTGAGCATAGCTATCCTATCTTTAAGAAACTTGTTTTTACACCCTTTCATTTTTAGTCTTTAATGTTAGCTTAGATTAGTTTAAATCTTTCTAAAACATTTACATATTCTTTTAAAGCTAACATCCATAAGAAAATCACCTATTTTCCTAATTTGAATATCACTTGTGTTTACGAAAACCTTTCCCAGTGAACGATCCTAGAACCACTATGCTATAGTAGCTTGACTACTTTAGTAATAGTATTTAAGGTATAAATTTTGTTGATACGCCTTTAAAGCTAAGCTACCATCAGTCGAATCAATAATGTATAGATTGGTGGGGGTGAGCAGTTTATCAATTGTGAAAGAATGGACGAGGAAAAGCAAAGATGAAACCAACAAACACATGCATACATGTTTGACATAATTGCATATTTGTAAATGGTTATAAAATGTTTATCATGCATGCTATTACATGTTTAATTCAAGGTTTTTAAGGGTATGCTTAGGATGGTTATAAACTTTCCTATTGAGTTGTGAACTCACCCTATCCCTTCCACCTTTAGATGCAGGTCAGAAGACCTATGTAGAAAATAATGCTTGAGCATTGCTTTATTGTGATTGCATGTTGTTTGCTCGCATTGAAAGTGTTTTGAGGTTTTGTCTTTGTATTAAAGACTGAATCTTTTTATAGGAATGATGTAATATATATATATATATATATATATATATATATATATATATATATATTAGGTACACTTGTAGTATGGGCTACCTGTAGTGAACCATGGGGTGTTGGTGTATGTAAATTAATGTAGTACAAGTTTCTTTTGTGAAACGAAACATATTTTGTTAACTAATAATTACAAAGTTTAATACATGATGTACTCTTTATAACAGGTTTTGCATATCCTCTTTTTGCACAAAACCAAATAGGAACTCAACATTTAAATATTTTTTATCTCCATATTATTGAGATCACGTATACTGTATTTGAGTATTAATTGTTCAGTTTAAAAAAAAATCGGGGTGTGACAACTTGGTATTAGAGCCTAAGGGATTAGATGCCTATTGTGGACAATAGGTGGGGAGCCCAATAGGTGCACTGGAGTCATTGTTATTGTTACACTCTTTTACTATGCATGATATATATTGATATTATGGTGAAAGGTTAAATGATGAATGTTAGGTTTGTGTCTTTGTTGTGTAGATGATATTCTTGGTTGTATTGGTGTGAGTATGCCTAGCTATGATAATTGTGATCATGTTGTTTGTTTGAATTCCTGATTGTTGAGAATCCATTACTATAGTGTTGTTGGTATTAGGTTTGTTTTCAAAATGATTGCATGTGACATAAGTGGTTTAATTGTATTGTATAAGGATGCTTGATTTAATGAATAACCCTTATAATGTAATGTATTGATAATCTAATCCTTGTATACCTTTCTAAGACAAAATACCTAGAGCAAGGAACCGATTAACAACAAGGCCTAGGCAAACAACTAGATCATCTCCACTATCTCATGGTAATGTAACCGAAGGAAGAGCTGCAATATATCCAACTGCTGGTTCAGAATGCCATAACGTGAGCCTAATTCGGGAATTTAAAGCACCGACTCCTCCAATCTTTCCGGATGGGCCTAATTTTCTTGAAGCTGAGAATTGGATGAAATAAATAAAGAAAATACTAGATGTAATGGTAGTGCATGAGGAAATGAGAGTTTCTTTAGCCTCCTTCATGTTGAGGGATGGAGCAGACAACTGGTAAGATATAATCAAGACTACTTAGGATGTAACTAAGATGGTTTGGATGCAATTTGAGGAGCTACTTTTATCCCATTACTTTCTAGAGGCCATTAGAAGACATAAAAAAGTTGAATTTATACACTTGGTTCAAAGGAACATGACAGTGACTGAATATGCAGCAAAGTTTACACAACTATCTAGATATGCTCCGAATGTGATTGCAGATGAACAAATACGAGTTAAACAATTCCAAGAGGGGTTGAGATTGAATATTAGAGCATAGGTCGCTCCCTTCATGCTTCATACTTATAGTGAGGTTGTGGCAAGGGCTCTTGTTATAGAAAGGGAAATGGAGGAAACTCAAAGGTTGAGAAGCAAAAATTCTAGGTTTGGTGATTCAAAAAAACGGGAACAAGATTTTAAGCGCTAGAAAGTGACTCATCCCCAACAACAACCCAAAAAACAAGAGCAGTAGAGTGAGACTACAGATTGGGCCAAAGGACCAAGGAGATGTTATGAATGTGGTGAGCTGGGACATCTTAGGAGGGAGTGCCCAAAATTTCAACGACTTGTGTACCAGCCATCTCAACGGCAATTTTAGCAAATGAACTCACGAATCCAAGGAAGGCAACCTCAAGGGGAAGGAAACTTTAGACAAAGGAAGCCTGGACAAAAGCCAAAGCAAGGACAACAAAGGACATTTTATGCATTGGAGTCACAAAATACAGAGTCAAATGCCTTAGTGGAAGGTATGATCTTATGTTTTAGCACTTGGGCACATCTTTTATTTGATCCAAGAGCTACCCACTCTTTTATTTCTGCATCATTTGCCCCCATGTTAGACATAGAATTTGTTCCTATTCATTGTTCATTATGTGTTGAGACTCCTATGGGTGGTAAGGTGGAAACCAAGTGGGTGTGTCATGCTTGTGTACTTTATATTGGGGGTCTTGAAGTTACACCGGGATCTGATTCTTCTTGATATTCCATCCTTTGATGTAATTGTGGGGATGGATTAGCTGGCCTGACATCATGCTGTATTAGATTGTTATTTGAAGAAAGTAACATTCCAAACCTCTTCTGGTTCATATTTGATTTCTATGGTGACAGAAGGCTTACATTTATTCCATTAATTCGAAACCTAGATGACAAGTGGTCAGGAAAGGATGGTGGACACTATTTTCTTTTTAATATGCTGGGAGAAGGCAAAAATAAGATAACTATAGATTGCATTCCAATGGTTTATGAATTTGCTGAGGTTTTTCCAAAAGAATTGCCATGTTTACATCCTTATAGAGAGATAAATTTTTCTATAGAATTGTATCCAGGTACAGATCCAATAACAATAGCTTCATATAGGATGGCTCCAGTTGAACTTAAGGAATTGAACATTCAGTTGCAGGAGTCACAAAGTAAAGGGTTTATTCAGCCTAGTACCTCACCTTGGGGTGCTCCAGTATTGTTTGTGAAGAAGAAGGATGGATCATGTGACCATGGACTTTGTGACAGGATTGCCAAGAACTCCCCAAAGTAAGGATAGTGTATGGGTAATAGTTGATAGACTAACGAAATAAACACATTTCTAAGCAATGAGGATCACTAATTCAATTCATGCTTTGAGTAAAATGTATATGAAGGAAATTGTGAGGTTGCATGGGGTACCACTCTCTATTTTCTCCGATAGAGATCCTAGATTTACATATCAGTTTTGGAAATCCTTACAAAAAGCCTTGGGAACTGAAATAAGATTAAGTTCGACATTTCATCCTCAAATTGATGGGCAATCAGAAAGAGTTTTTCAGATTTTGGAAGATATGTTACGAGCATGTGTGATGGATTTTAAAGGAAATTGGGTAGAACATTTACCCTTAATTGAATTTTCTTACAATAATAGCTTCCAAAGCAGTATTGGAATGGCACCGTATGACGCACTTTATGGGAGGCCATGTAGATCCCCTATGTGCTGGATGGAATATGGTGAAACTAGTTTAATTCGGCTAGAATTGGTGTAAGAGACTACTGACAAGATTCGAGTAATACATGACAGGCTATTGGCAGCACAAAGTAAACAAAAAAGTTATGGTGATCACAAAAAGAGACCCCTAGAGTTTCAGGTAGGAGATCACGTGTTTTTACGTGTAACACCTCAAAAAGGCGTATTTCGATTTGGTAAAAGGGGAAAGCTTGCTCCAAGATATATTGGGCCCTTTGAAATCCTTCAAAATATTAGAGAGGTAGCATACAAATTAGATTTACCGCCACAGCTATCAGGTATACATGATGTGTTCCATGTCTCCATGTTGCAGAAATATGAGCCTAATACCAATCATGTACTAGATTGGCAAGATTTGAATTTTTAAGAAGACATAACATATAAGGAAGGGCCAAGAGAGATTTTAGATAAGAAAGAGCAGGTACTACGACCCAAAACCATACCTCTAGTGAAAGTGTTATGGGATCATCATGGAGTGAAAGGAGCTACATGGGAGTTGGAATCAGATATGAGAAACAAGTACCTAGAATTCTTTAAAGGTTTACTTTTTAAAATTTCGAGGACGAAATTTTTGTTAGGGGGAAATGGTGTAATACCTAGCACCAATGAATTAAATAGGCAATAATAATTATCTTAGTACTTAACTTTAAACGTGCTTAATTAGATGTTAAAACTAGTTTAGTGTTAATCATGTTTAATTATGAATTAAACTTTGATTAAGGTTAAGTGAGATTAGTTAATGACTTAACCATGCTTACTAGGTTCTTAGGGGCTGATTATGGTTATGAAAACCTACAGGACTAATGGGAAATTATGGGTTTAATTTTTGATAACTTGAAGGACTAAAGTGTAAAATTGAGAAGTTGGAGTTAGTGGCAGCCATGTGGCCTGCCACCTCCTACTTGGGTGGGCTGGTGGCAGCCATGTGGCCTACCACCTCCTACTTGGCTGCATGGAGAGCCTTATATAAGGGCCTACAGCTCATTTTGCACCATTTTACCTACAACAGCTTGGGTTAGAGATAGGATCTAGAGAAAGAAAGTGTAGATTTGAGGTAAGCAAGTTGTTTAATTTAGTAATTTTCATTTATTTTGGTTCCTAATGGTATGCTGAAACAAATTAACGGTAAAACTTCTGTAAAAGTTGAGTGTAATTAGCTATAAACATGTTTTAGTTAAAAATCATAATTAATTAAGGATTAAAGTTTTTTAGCTTAAGTATTTTATTAATGGTAAGATCAGCATAAATCTTTGTTTAATTTGGTTTAATTGAAAAATATATCAGTAAACATATGATTAATTAAGTTATTTGGACACTTAGGATTTGTTAATAGATTAGCCTTTAAAAAAATAAAAGCAATTAATGTTTGGTAATTAATTAGGGAATATTCTTATGCATTGTAAATATTGTTTAATTCAATTCAAATTTGATTTGAAAACCTGCAGGCAAATAGATTAGAGAATATTAGAATTAAAAATTAGTGATTCGTTTCCAATTGGTGTATCAGCTGATTCATGTCCTCTCAATGGTCCCCGGCAGCAGTGCCATTTGATTTGTGCCCAGCTGGTGTATGTCCTGTTGATTGGTGCTCAATCAACTGGTGTACCTTGATTTTGGTCCTCAGACGGGAGTAATCAACAAAATTTATAACCTATTACACCATGTACTAGGATAGCCTCAGCTAGCATAGCATAGTGGCTCTAGGATCGTTCACTGGGATGGGTTTTCACTTCACAATTGATATTAATTCAAAGCTGAATTGGTGCTTTTTCATTTCAATGTTAGCTCTAAAAGAAAACATAAAGATGTTTGAGTGAAAAAGGTTTGGTTTTAAACTAACCAAAAATAAAATAACTGAAATTACTTACAAAGAAAAGTGTTTCTTGGAGTTTCAGATCACTAGGCTCAGGTTCCTTATACAAAAAGGAAATTCCAGTCACTTGAATCTTTTCCTCGTATTGGGGATTTAACATATAGTTATTTCCCGAACCGGTGTGGTACAGATGTTTCCCCTTAATGGGTTCAAACATTAAATCCCTCTCACTGATTCATCTTGCAATGACTCATGCCTCTCACCTAGCATTTGCCATTCAAGGTGATCCTTAACCTCGGATTACCCATCAAAAGCTCGCAAGAGATAACTAATGGATGTCTCCTTAGAGTCCAAAAGCTTACCAAGTGTTGGCTATTCTAGAAAATCCTACCTTCAAACCACCTCCCAAAGGCTCACAAGAGATAAACTAATGCATCTCAATGGACGGAGATCACTTGCCTTACCAAGTGTTGGCCCAGGTGATTTAAAGGCGTTTTAAGTTAACTAAAAAGATAAAAACCATTAACAGGTCACACTTTCTCTTCATTAAAAGCTGAAACAACAAAACTTCCAATTTTTGCATGCGAAAACTTACTCAGCTTTCTTCACTCTAAGAGACAAAAAGCCTAGCCACTCATCCTCTGAGGAAACATCCTCAGAGTTTGATTTTCTAGAAATAGAAATAACGAGAAAACAAAAATATGAAGGAAAAACAGAGCAAGTGCTCTATAAAATCTATTTCTTACTATCGTCGATTACATGATGCCTTTTTCTTTACATTGGTTCAAAGATATATATAGAGAAGATATTTTCTAAGAAATATCCCAATAATATCTTTGACTGATTACAAGGAGAAAATAGAAATTTACACAAAATATCTTGAGAAAAAATCTAACTAAGTTGGTTGCAAATATCTGAGTTTCCACGGGTGGATTTCGCAAGGTGATTCACATGTTGAATTATCCATTTTGCAAGTTTGAACTTTGATTTTGCAAGTTGAATGTGTGATTTCACAACTTGGAGGTGATTCCGCAACTTGGAGATGATTTGCAACTTGTTTCGCAGCTTGGAGGTGATTTCGCAACTTGGTTCACAACTGCGAAGATGGAGTTTCAACTTGCGAAGTGGCACACGTGTGCTTGCAGGTGGTTTCGCAGCTGCGAAACACCTTGCGAAATTTCACAAGTGGATTTCATTTTGCAGCTCATTTTGTAGCTGCAAAATGGGCTTTGGGCTGTGAAATTTTCGCAACTCATTTCGCACAGCTTGATGCGGTTGTCTTCAAAAGGCCATAACTTCTTTGTTTCAACTCTGATTCGCACCCCGTTTGAAGCGTTGGACTCCTAAATTCCCAAGATTAGAAACGACATATCATATACATAAAATGGACTCCAAGAAGTACTCGAAATGTGTCCAACATTTGCTGTCCTCTTGAATTTCTTCATGTTAGATTCCTCTCTTTGTTTTTCCTCCTTGCATTCTTGATTTGGGGCAAAGAACTACGAAGCTCCAAAGCTTGAATTCTTCATGTAAATGAGCTTCCATTTGCTTTGCCATGAATTATATAAAACTCTCCCTCATCTTAGATTGCTTTGGTGATCAAAAAGCTATCAAAAACACCAAAACTTAACACAATTTGATTAGAAATGATTGCAAGGGTCTTTAACATGCCAATTGAGTTAAAAGGTAATAACTACTACTCAAAAGTGTTTAAAAGAGTTAATTACAAGCTATAAAATAGCACTTTTTGAGTAGTAATCACTCCCCCCAACCGACATATTGCTAGTCCCTTAGCAATGAAAGAGAGAAAAAGAAAAATAAAAAGTACTATAATTTACAACATCATGCTGATCAAAAAATAATTTTCAAGTGGCATGATGATCTAACTCTCACATGGAACATTAAAGAAATAAAACTCAAACTTCAACAAGAGTTATCAAATAACTTGTCTAATCACAATTCATAAAGAGAAGGCATTATGCAAATTTAAGCTTTAAAAGAGTTTCCACTCCCAAATGATCAAACCTTACTCTTCCAAAAAGATCTAAGTGTTATTTATTAGCTTCCGAATATAGTATGTTGAACTAATCTCTCCCCCCAACCTAGTTTTTTTTCAAAGCTTAGCAAACTGATCAACCTCCAATAGGCTAAGAACGCACCTCTTGTTTCACAATTTTTTTCATTGTAGGAGTACAAGTCTTAAAGGTATTCTTTTCCAAATTGTCCATGTAACGGGGGTCCATCGATGACTGCCAATCAATTAAGGTTTAGGGCATCAAGCTTT
This sequence comes from Vitis vinifera, assembly GCF_030704535.1. Classification (NCBI taxonomy): domain Eukaryota; kingdom Viridiplantae; phylum Streptophyta; class Magnoliopsida; order Vitales; family Vitaceae; genus Vitis; species Vitis vinifera. Next base: position 10,805,095 of record NC_081807.1, on the reverse strand, counting down.
AAGGATCTTTCAACCACTAACTCCTCGGATTTTACCCCGGACTTTTGAGAATGAAATTTTAATACCCAAGCACCTACAGTGTGTTAAACTCCACCTATTCACCACTTTAAAGAGCATTGAGGTCGATGATTCCCAACCAATGAAGGCTTAGGGCACCAAGTTTTAAAGATTTTCACCATATACCCCTTAGACCTTGCTCGGGTTTCAAGGCAAGTAAAACATTTTTTCTTTCTTTCTTTTTTTCAAAGGCTCATTGGCCTTTTATAAGGTGTCCCAACACTATTAAAATGAGGTCAAAGGTACCAAGTTTAAATTTTCCTAAGTCAAAAGGGAAATAGTTTTTCATCTTATAATCGGAACCTATTGTGCACAGTGTGTGAATAGCTTAAAGTGGAAGAACTAAGGTTGAATTCAATAGAAGTTTCAACAATTCATCAACTTTAGTAAGCATAATACAAACTCTAAGTTAAGTAAAAAGACAAAAAATCAATTTCTCCCTTTTCATTTTGAAAATTTTTCCTTAATAACCATGGAGAGTAGAATAAAAAAAACTTAAAAAATTTTAAAATTAAGCAAAAAGCAGCTAAATTACCAAAATAACTTAGCATTAATAACAAAACTTCCTTCCTCAACTCTCCCCCCAACCAAGCTGAACATTGTACTCAATGTGGCAAGAGCGATTAAAAAAATAGGGAGGAAGTGGTACCTCTTTAGTGATATGGAGTCTGAGTCATATAGGAGAAACCACATGTTTCAAAAAAAACAAAAGAGTTAGTGAGTAGAGGAAATAAAAAAATGCCAAGTTTAAACAAAAATGATGTCTATATATGATGCATCATCGGTAATACATCCAATCCTAGAATATAAAACATCAAAACATGGAATTATCTATACTAATATAATATTTAAAGACAAAAAGTAAAGAGATGATCAAGTAATGGTAGGGTCCTGTGGAGTTGATGCATTTGTGGTGGCCTCTTAAGTGGGTTGGATCAGGACTTTGACCTCTGTTCTGGTAGTCACCTTAGGTGGCATAGTCTCCTCAACTGGAGCTCTCAGTTGAAGCTATGGGCTCTGATGGTTTAGGGAGGTCAGAAATGGAGTGAGAAGCTTCGTGTGTGTGATCTTAATGAGAGGGCTCTCCTCTTTAGATGCATGGTTATGTGGCTCTATTGGCATTTTCGCAACTTCCCTTGGCTTCACAAGGTGTTTTCGTAAACCTCCCTCCATTTCGCAAGTCAATTTCGCAACTTGAAGGCCATTTTGCAGCTTGGAGGTGATTTCGTAGCCATTTCAAAGCTTGGAGGCCATTTCGTAGCAAAATGATGATTTCGCAGCCAATGGGGGATTTCGCAGCCCATTTCGCAGCCAAGGGCCAATTTCGCAGCCAATGGAGGATTTCGTAGCCCATTTCGCAGCCAATGGTCATTTTCGCAGCCAAGGCCCATTTTCGCAGCCAAGGGCCAATTTTGCAGCCAAGGGGCATTTTCGCAGCCAAATGGGGATTCCACAGGCCATTTCGCAACCCATTTCGCAGTTGCGAAATGGGAGTGTGGGGCTACGAAATGGCACTCGTGTGCCAAAGGGGCGTTTCGCAACTGCGAAAATTTTCGTAGGGGTAGCTATGGGGCTGCGAAATGATTTCGCAGCGGAGGGCCATTTTTGCAGCCAACCCTTAATTTCGCAGTGGGGGGTCTTGTGGCTACGAAATGATTTCAACAGGTGGCCATTTTCGCAGGGGGCTATTTTGGGCTGTCAAATTTCGTAGGCCTCTGGAATTCCTTGCTTTTTGGTTTCTTTAGACCTTCTTTCACCTCTTTTGACATTCCTCTTGATTTTGATCATCCAAAAACCTATGTTAAATCAAAACAAAGTAAAATTAAAGCATTAAAATCAAAATTAAAACAAGTAATACAATAAAATAAAAAGATATGGACTAGTTAGTCTTTAGAAAGACTAAGTCCATAAAAAAATTTGATCCTGATTCAGCTTGCCCGGATCCCATATGAAATTTGCATCTCTCACTTGAGACTTGCTCTGTATGATGTTGCCATACAAAGCTTGGAGGAAAAGTGGAGGCATGTGTTTCTTCATCATTTCTTCCTTCATGACTATCCTCTGTGGTTCTTTATCTATATTAAGATCATAGTCATCTTTCTTTGTACTTTTCCCCTTTTTCTTTCCTTTGATTTCCTCCCTCTTTTCTTTCTCTGTTTCACTCTCTACCTTATGCTCTAACTTGGATGTGGGCAGATCAACTTCTTTACCACTCCTTAGAGTGATCACTTCTTTGACTTCCCTCTTCTGTGAAGATTCTCCCTCCTTAACCTCCATTTCATGGATACCCTTTTGATTTTGATGAGGTTGAAAATGAAAGTTTCCTTTTTCTTGCACTATGTTGAGGTTGGCAAACCTTGAGATTAAATATTGGAGATTATCTATCTTCTGAGATAGATCATGTTACACTCCATCCATCTTTTTGTTCAATGAACTCTCTACACTGTCAATTCTTTGACTGAGCTGAGCATTGATGGATTTTTGAGCTCCAACAAAGTCTCTCATGACCTTGCTAAGATTCACCATAGCTTGTTCAAGGTTCAAGGCTTGCGGAAGTGCTTGAACATGTTGCTTGTACTGAGGTGGCTGTGGTTTCCAAGAGAAATTTGGATGGTCCCTCCAATTGGAATTGTAGGTGTTGCAATCACCAAACATTTCTCTCACCGCTGGAATGGTAGGACACTCATCCACCAAGTGCTCATAAGATAGACAAATGGCACAAGGCATAGCTTGCAATGGTGTCTGAGAGATGGCTTGCACTTCTTGCATCTTCTTCATTTCTAACTCTTCTAATCTCCTTGCAATAGCTGCAATGTTTGCCTTCATGTCTATGTCGTCATTTAAAATATACATCTCACCCTTAGCATTAGGTTGAGACGTCATTCTTCCCATATCTCTAGCATTTGGTTCATCCCATCCTCTTGAAACTTCAGCCACATAACTCATGAAGTTCATGGCTTCCTCTGCTATCTCGTATTCATTATGGCATGAACAACTAGCAATTTGTGAATTAAAAACAAAGAAAACAAAAGAAAACAAAAGAAAAACAATTCTAGAAAAGAAAAAAAATTATTAAGATTAACTAAAAACTAAATAAAAGCTATACTAAAATATGAACAAAGAAAAAGAAACAAATAAAAAGAGTTAGTAAAAAGAAAAGAAAAGCCACCAAACTTGTGATGAAGATCACAAGTACTTTGGAAAGGTGATATCATTGTAAAGTGACACCATCCCCGGCAACGGCGCCATTTGATTCGTTCCCAATTAGTGTATCAGCTGATTCATGTCTTCTCAATGGTCCCCAGCAGCGGTGCCATTTGATTCGTGCCCAACTGGTGTATGTCCTGTTGATTGGTGCTCAATCAACTGGTGTACCTTGATTTTGGTCCTCAGACGGGAGTAATCAACAAAATTTATAACCTATTACACCATGTACTAGGATAGCCTCAGCTAGCATAGCATAATGGCTTTAAGATCATTCATTGGGATGGGTTTTCACTTCACAATTGATATTAATTCAAAGCTGAATTGGTGCTTTTTCATTTCAAGGTTAGCTCTAAAAGAAAACATAAAGATGTTTGAGTGAAAAAGGTTTGGTTTTAAACTAACCAAAAATAAAATAACTGAAATTACTTACAAAGAAAAGTGTGTCTTGGAGTTTCAGATCACTAGGCTCAGGTTCCTTATACAAAAAGGAAGTTCCGGTCACTTGAATCTTTTCCTCGTATTGGGGATTTAACATATAGTTATTTCCCGAACCGGTGTGGTACAGATGCTTCCCCTTAATGGGTTCAAACATTAAATCCCTCTCACTAATTCATCTTGCAATAGCTCATGCCTCTCACCTAGCATTTGCCATTCAAGGTGATCCTTAACCTCGGATTACCCGTCAAAAGCTTGCAAGAGATAACTAATGGATGTCTCCTTAGAGTCCAAAAGCTTACCAAGTGTTGGCTATTCTAGAAAATCCTACCTTCAAACCACCTCCCAAAGGCTCGCAAGAGATAAACTAGTGCATCTCAATGGACGGAAATCACTTGCCTTACCAAGTGTTGGCCCAGGTGATTTAAAGGCGTTTTAAGTTAACTAAAAAGATAAAAACCATTAATGGGTCACACTTTCTCTTCATTAAAAACTGAAACAACAAAACTTTCAATTTTTGCATGCGAAAACTTACTCGGCTTTCTTCACTCCAAGAGACAAAAAGCCTAGCCACTCATCCTCTGAGGAAACATCCTCAGAGTTTGATTTTCTAGAAATAGAAATAACGAGAAAACAAAAATATGAAGGAAAAACAGAGCAAGTGCTTTGTAAAATCTATTTCTTACTATCGTCGATTACATGATGCCTTTTTCTTTACATTGGTTCAAAGATATATATAGAGAAGATATTTTCTAAGAAATATCCCAATAAAATATTTGACTAATTACAAGGAGAAAATAGAAATTTACACAAAATATCTTGAGAAAAAATCTAAGTTGGTTGCAAATATCAGAGTTTACACAAGTGGATTTCGCAAGGTAATTCACACGTTGAATTATCCATTTTACAAATTTGATCTTTGATTTTGCAAGTTGAATTTGTGATTTCACAACTTGGAGGTGATTCCGCAAATTGGAGATGATTTGCAACTTGTTTCGCAGCTTAGAGGTGATTTCGCAACGTGGTTCGCAGCTGCGAAGATAGAGTTTCAACTTGCGAAGTGGCACATGTGTACTTGCAGGTGGTTTCGCAGCTGCGAAACACCTTGCGAAATTTCGCAAGTGGATTTCATTTCGCAGCTCATTTCGCAATTGCGAAATTTTGCATAGCTTGATGTGGTTGTCTTCAAATGGCCATAACTTCTTTATTTCAGCTCTGATTTGCACACTGTTTGAAGCGTTGGACTCCTGACTTCCCAAGCTTCGAAATGACATATAGTATGCATAAAATGGACTCTAGGAAGTACTCAAAATGTGTCCAACATTTGCTATCCTCTTGAATTTCTTCATGTTAGATTCCTCTCTTTGTTTTTCCTCCTTACATTCTTGATTTGGCTTTGGCAAAGAACTACGAAGCTCCAAAGCTTGAATTCTTCATGTAAATGAGCTTCCATTTGCTTTGCCATGAATTATATAAAACTCTCCCTCATCTTAGATTGCTTTGGTGATCAAAAAGCTATCAAAAACACCAAAACTTAACACAATTTGATTAGAAATGATTACAAGGGTCCTTAACATGTCAATTGAGTTAAAAGGTAATAACTACTACTCAAAAGTGTTTAAAAGAGTTAATTACAAGCTATAAAATAGCACTTTTTGAGTAGTAATATGATGTTAATGAAATGTATTATTAATTCACAACTAATACTCACCAAGCACCATTTATGACCTCAAAGCAATCACTGCTCGATCACCAAATCCTCTCATTGCATATCAGAATAGTATAAGCTACATATTAAATAATTGAAAGTCAAAAATTGAGTAAATGAAATTCAATTATTTAATTTATATTATAACTCTAATAATTTACCTTATTTCCAAATTGACTAAGACTTTCTACTGCAGGATCTAATTTTACAAAGACTTTCTTGAACTTGAAGTAGATCAAGATTAGTGCCAACTCCACGTTTATATTGAAACCTTAGATTAAGAAAGAATGCTACAATAGTAAAGTAGAAATGTAGAATTAAAATGTTATGAAAGAAACATATTAAATACCAATAACTTTTGAATATGGATACTACTTAGTTACCTACTACATGAAAAGGATGTTTAAGAGTTCTATCCCAATGATCTGTGATTATTTTTAATACTTATTCTTTAGCATTAAGTTGAATGAGGTTCTCTTTCATAACTCAAATCAATTCGTACACAAATGGCATTGTACGAACAACTTCTAAATCGACAATGCAAAGAACCATGTATATCACCTCATAGATTAACACAAGCTTTCCCACTATCTCCTAGTACGCATGATCAAACATAAGTTTTTCAATCTCTTTGTTGATTAATGTGTCACTTAACTTGTGTTGTGCCCATTTATTAATGATAAACACTTTCTTCAAGTTTGCCTTCTTTTTTTTCAAAAGATTGTCGAGGACAATATAATTGGTTGCAAATCTTGTTGCTCCAGGGCGAACTATGTCTCCACCACACACCTTCCACATCTATGCAAGCAACCAACTATGGTTATAGATGAAGTTGGTTATCTTTCGAGCCTTTGTAATCACATCTGCAACACTCGACCTTTTACCAATGTCTTCGAACATTAAGTCGATGCAATGTGTTGCGCACGAAGTCCAATAAAGGTTGTATTTTTTCATTAACGGCTTCCCTGCCTTCACGAATGCCAACCCATTATCTGTAACTATTTGTACCACATTTTGTTTGCCAACTTCCTTGATCACATCTTTCAACAAACCATATATGTATTTGTTGTCCTTTATATAATTTGATGCATCAACATATTTGAGGAAGATTGTGCTACCTTGTGAATATACCATGAAATTAATTATACTTAATTTTGTGGGCCCAATCCATCTGTCACACATAATCATGCATCCATAAGTCTTCCACTTTTCTCTTTGGACATTGACATAAGCTTCCATGTCTTTGTACTCCATTATCCAAGTACTTGTATTTGATTTCATAAGGAGACGGTGGTTCTATACCCATACCTACCATCCATATATAATTAAAGCATATAAGAACATTTGTGGCAATCATACTTTATAAATAATAATGATATTGATAAAATGAATACTATTTTTAAAATTATAATAATTACCTGCATATTGTGTACCCATAATCATGTTCTTGAAGTGGTGAGAGTTTGTTTTATTGGGCGCAACACTCTCATATATGAAGAACTTACTGATAAAACGTCCTATGGTTTCCTTGATGGCACCACCTTTGAAAAGATTTTTCACATTTTTCTGTCTTGTTGCTAAAGATTTGTACAATGAGGGTGCACTAGGCGGTGATGGATCTGAATATCAAACACTTTACGATCTTCGCATATGCCTTGTTGAATTAGTTAGATGTGAAGATTTACCTGTTATAATTATTAAAATTAAACATATATTAATTTAATATTATTGATAAAGTTGATAAGAAACAGTAATAATTCAAATTAATATTATACATGTTTTTCTTTTGCCTCTTACAAAATGTCCTTCTTGTTGTCGATTCCATTAAGTAGCTTTTGATGCTTGAACTGCTATTCTATAAGTATGCTACTCATGAGGGTGCATGTCAATCGGATACATATACACATCATCAGCATCTCCATCATCATCATCATCATCAAGGTTCTTCTCATCCTCCTTATCAGTTACATGTCTATGTCTTCCTCTCATTATGTCTCGCAATTAAGCTCGAATCTTTTCTATATCTGCAGTTTTCTTCTCTTTTATCCTATTTTTTTCCCTAGAAGTCATCTTATTTCTTATTTCACTTCAAGAGGCACGTTAGGACACTTTTTTGTATTTGAATGAGGGTTTGTATGCAATAGGTGAAATTTAAAACGAGTAATCCCACCACTCTTCATTGTCAATC